>NW_008659951.1:0-49417 GCF_000695815.1 Acanthisitta chloris
CACCCCAAAACTGATCTTGCAAGTCTTGCTGGATCAGCTTAGGACAACCAACACTTTGACACTTTTGGGGGGACAAGGGGTGAAAGGGGGTCAGAAACCAGAGATTCCCCTACACCCATCTGTCCTTCTCCAGTTAAATCTGCTCCAAAAACCTGTTTGTCTGAGGGTAAGAAGGGGAAAATGTTGCTTTGCACTTTTTAAATCTGTTTGAAATGACACCATGAAAGATTCAGGGACCCAAATCCACTCTTGTAGTAGTTTAACAAAAATGAGCAATTTCAGTGAATTGCACTGGAGATCCAATGGTGTGGTGGGAGAATTAGCCTCTCTGGAAAAATCCAATTTCACCCAGCTGGAAGAAAAAAGTTTTACAGGAACTTCCCAATGTTTTATAGAGTTCAGTGCCTCTTATCTAGGGTTTTCCAAGCCTGTGTATGGAGTAGCACAGACAGAAGCTCCTACTCCATGAGTTAATTCAACTCCAACACACATCTATCACCCCATCAGAAAACTCAGGTGAAGCACTTGAGAGGAGTTTGAGGGTTTGACAGCTCTACCAGATGCTACTTGTTTCATCCTCCTCAACCTCCATTGGATTTTTCCAAGCTGAAGCTTTTCCCCCCATTCTTCAATGCTAAGGCAAACATCAAAAAATGCTGGAACTACACACACCCTCACCCAAAACACACACAAGGTGGTGGGGAGGGGGAGAAGAAAAATAACCCACATATGTTTTACCACCCTAGGTCAAAAGGCCAAGAAGACAAGTTCTCCTGATTTCAGAGTGTTAGTATATTTTATACACTGCCTATACGTTTAACACATGTGCCTCGCTACTATTTATTTATCATTTGTTTTAACCACAGGAGAATAAACCTCGCTATTTACAATATAGAACAGGCAAGTAATATATCCACATTACCATAAATACAATTTGTGTGGGTTTTTTTGGTGGTGTTTTTATTTTTTTGTGGTGGTTTTGTCTTTTTTTTTTTGTCTTTTTTTTTTTTGTCTGTTTGTTTTAAATACTTACAGAAAGCATCCAGGCTTCAGTGCGTGAGTTACAATACACAGAAGAGCTCCTTCACTCAGTAGTTCATTCACTCTTTACTGCTTTCTTCTAGTCAAGCTTGGACAACCTGCCTTCTTGCCCACCCATCTTGTCTCCTCCACACTGCCAGACACACCAAGCTTCCCTATTCCATCCAACCCTGGCATCTTCTCTGCAAGGATATCTATGCCAACACTACCCTCTCTTCTGCATCTAGGGACTCATTCTCCTCTCACACCAGTGCAATGTGGAGTTACTCCAGCGAGGTCAACGGAGACAGAGACACCAGTGAAAAGAAGGAAAATGAGGCCCATGGTTTAAATATAACAATAATAATAATAATGCACATAAATTGCAGCCCATCCTTTAATTAAGAAGACATTTTCTTGTAAAAAAAAGAATGGAGCCAGAAATAGTAATTCAGATCCAAAAGTCCTCATGGTTTGAACAGGTTTGGATCTGGCTTTGGAGGGGAAGAGCTATTCTAGCACACACACAAAAATGTAACAGTGAGTTTGCACATGTGTGTGAGAGAGAGACAGAGGGAGAAAGAATTTAACATAATACCACATTGAAACCATAAGAGGGTCCTTCTGAAGGGTTTTACAATAAATAAATGTTCATTCAATATTTATATATATATATTTATGTGTTGGCCTGTGTGTATTTATATACACACAGGCACACACTGAATAATAGGTTTCTAATCAGTTTATTTTTTAAACCATTAGCTAAACTGCTCGTGGGTGATTTTCAAAGCTCTGCAGCTCCCAAAAGCTGTGAGACCTTCCCGTGTCCAACACACCACCACAGGGTGGAAGGTGTGGATTCCACCTCCTCCAGCACTACCCCAACCTCCAGAATTGTACAGCAAATAAGCAAACATCAAAAAAAAGACAGTACACACTTCACTTTGCAGGACCACGGTGCTATTAACAGTAACATCCTGTCCCTCCCCATGCCTCCACCTTGAGATTTGATGCCAATGAGCCAGGCTGGACTGCAGGTCGTTGTTAACAAGAACTGTATCTTTTCTCCACCCAGTAGATGCACATTGAACACCTTAAATATTAGTGGCTAAAAATTTTTTTGGGGAAAAAAAAAAAGAAAAGAAAAACAAGGAAAAGACCTTGAAAATGATCCATTGTGTAAAATTACTCTGGTTTTGCACTGCCAATATCTACTACTGGTTGAAAAACTCTCTTGAGAACATCAATGGTTTATATAACCTTAGTGTGAATTGCTACTACTGGACAAACAAAAATTGCTTCCAAAACATCAAATAAAACACCCTCTGCTCTCCAGTGTTTCCTCAGAAAGCTTCATTGCTTCATTGAGGCATTCACTGGCTGCTTCCATTCCACTTTTCCTATGAAAGAAGAATATTGGTGCATCAAGTCCTGGATTGTAAGTCTCCTTTTCCAAGGAAAAAAGAAATGCTAAAGGTTGCCATCTGTTTCACAGCACTGGAGTGATCTAGCACTGCAGTCAAATTTCTGGCTTCTCTGGTCACTTGATAGTTTGTCTCTGTGTTGACTGGTTATTTCAAATCCAAGAGTTGGTTACCATTTGTATTTTTAAAATACAGTTCTCAATCTAGTGGTTAAAAAAAAATCTTAAGGTCATAGGGTTTACATACAGCTTGTGTCATGTACCACTGCCATAGTTTAGAGTAAATGGAATGATGACCTAGTAAAAGAGAAGTCAACTCCTCCAGGGGTTTGATCCAGGCCAAAACAGCTGCTGAACAATGCAAGACAGCACTGGGCTCCAAGATGCACTCAGATTTCTCTTGTCCTACTCAGAAATACATGTTCAAATTCCTATGGCATAAGACTAAAAAGTTCCAGTTCAGATTTCTGAAGCAGTTACCACAGGGTGAATTTGATCAGCAAGAGGTGGGAAGACGAGAGAAAAATGAATCATGCACAAAAAGAAACCAAAAGTATCTAGTGGTTCTTTTTTTCAAAAAAAAAAAAAAAGGCATTAAAGACAACAATAGTGCTAAAGAACTGCATTGGGAGAGGTTCTTTTAAATAGAAAATATGTGATTGGACTGAAGAGGACAGGCACACCTGGTTTTCTACTGTCTTCCCAACCTCTTTGTTGGATGTATTTGCCTGCAATATGGTGGACCCAACATTTTTGAGCTGTATCTTGTGACAGTGCAATGTGGATATGGAGCTGTCATTAAAGAGCTGACTCTCCCAGTGGGTCTCTTTGTCAGAGCCTTGTTTGCTCGATGTGCAGAAACTCCACTAGAAGAACCATCAAGGACCATCACTACCATACACACCTCTCTCCAGTTTTAGAAGTAAATGACCACTTCCTCTACCATTGCATTCAAAGCAGAAAGATCTTTCTTTCCTATCTGCTTAGCTCTCTAAGCAGTTGGGTAAGCTTCAGGAATAAAGTAGTATGGATTATTTATGCCAAAGAGAATATATCAGCCCAGGAGTTCATGGAGGATTGGTGCAATGAGCAAGATGTTCCAAGGATAAATGATCCATCAAACTGTGTAGATGACTAAGGTGAAGGTCAACTGGTGTCTAACCCCAGTGTGACAGGCACTTATTTCCACATGGTTGGACCTCATTAAAGTTCAGTCTACGGGAAAACAAAAAAAACAACAACAAAACAGCAACACAGCTGGGTCACCTGTACCCTACAAAGTGCTTATGTCTCGACATAGCTTTCAGATCCCAAAAGGTCAATCAAACCCTGTTTGTCTCCATATGTAGTTCTCATAGATCACCATCGCCCATCACCAAGGGTTGCCATCAAGCAGAAGACATCAGTCTTTGCAGGTGTAAACCTCTTCTCTCTGGGTGCATTGCTTGCATTCCACATAGCAGCACCACCTGACCTGGCACTGGCATGGCCGTGTGACCACACGGCTCTGCGTGTTGTGCCCTCGCCCACAGCAGATGCTGTCACAGTTCTTGTCTTTGTAACATTTCCTTCCCGAGGTCCCAGGGGAGTAGCGACTCATCATACAGAAGCTTGGGGAATCGTCAATGTAGACAAGATCCGTAGTCCTTGGGATTTGATCACTGTGACCAGGGATGGATTTCTTGGGTGGGGAGATGTCTCCTTCCCCTGTGGCCTCGTTGGTAGTGCTGCCCACTTTGAGCGATGTCTCATACTTCTGCTTCAGCTGCTTCCCTATTTCATGAAATGGAGAGAGCTGCCTCCAGCACGTTCGGACAGTACAGGATCCAGATACCCCATGGCATTTACAGGTTGTCTCCACTCCAGCCTTGATGACCTGCAGACACACAAGGCCCCAAAAGAAAATCAATTTTGGGGGAAGAAATCAAGACACTGAACAAAAATTGCTAAACACCTTTCTGGAACGCAAAGTTGATGACAATTCAAAGAACTATCTGTTGAAAGAGGACAGAACACATATACTACAGGAAATACTTGGTTTAGAAGGGTCCCACCAGGACTCTCGTGTTAAATTTCATGCCTTCTTATGCCTCTGGACTACAACCATCAAGTGCAAAGCTTAACTTCAAATCCTGTCTTAAGCAATTAATTCATTTTTCTTTATTTTAAAACTCAAATTCTTGCAATGGGTGTTATATTAAAAAATAAGACTCATCTCTCATATACCTTAAAAGAGAAATAACTAGTTCAAGGTATCAGAACGCATATATGGATGGCTAATTTATTCCCAAAGCAAAAGAAACTCAGTCTCCATGGAGCAAAATGTCCACATCTTGCATGGGAATGGCTCTCCTCAGACCACCACAAAGTACAGAGAAAGAAAATCAGACCCAGTGGAACCACAATATTCACATATGAGATGGAGGATGTAGAAACACAAGGTTATTTTCAACAGAAAATGCAGTGTAGGTAGGAACAGCAATATCAGAAAGGGAAAACAAAGCAAAGAGTCAATGGTTATTCATTTTGGAGAGAGCAGAAGGTGGTAACAGCCCCTTGGGTAAAGGACCCCAAACCCATCAACTGACTGAAGTTAAACAAATGATCCCATCCTTTTCAAATCAGGTTGCAATAAAGATGCTTCGTGGCACAAAATCATATCCTTCTCCTTAGAAATGCCATCTGAATGTTCCAGCTCACTTTCCCCAGAGAGAGATTTACTCCTGAGGCTTTCTCTGTGAGCAACACGAGAGCAGTCATGTTGTTTGGACAGTCACAGATAACCTATATTTTGCCCACAGATTATAAACAGATATTTCTATTTCTAATTCTCCCTCCCTGCCCCTTCCCCCAAAATAGGTTATATTTTGATTTTAAAGGGGTAAGGTAAACCTACTCTTAAAATAGCAGGTTAGAACAGAGTTTGTTTTATAGAGCTGACTCCTGGCAAGGTACTGCTGAAAGTGCCCTTCCTTTGGGCATCTAAGGTATCTAAGAAAGAAGAAAACAACTTTCCCTCTCTGCCCATTATGGCATCTGCCTACGTTATGGCCTCCTGACAGCAGAGGGCTGGCTCTGGTCCATTTCCTGACCATCCGGTTCTTAATTATTTGGCTGCATGAGTCCTGCTGAGCACCATGTGCAAATGTGCACTAGGTCATGGACTCAGAATTGGGGTCTGGCCCAATCCTGATATTCCAGAAACATTTTTAGAAAGACAATATGCATAATACAGCCTTCAGCAAAGCCTGGCCAATGGTCACACTTCATTCCTGTGACAGCCAAGACCTTTCCAATGCAATCCAATAATACACAGTAGCATTCAAACAAGTGACGGGTTACAGAGAGAGATGTGTTACTGCTTATAGTGCTCAGCTGGGCTGACTTGGTTAAGGGCTGTCACGCTTTGTGTGCCAAAGTGTCTAGCCAACTCTGCAAGAAATCCCACAATGTTAGACAAGAGTACAGAACACGTTTCCACACCAAGGGGGGAAAAACCCAACCCTCACCCACACCATCCCTTATGTAAAGTCTCATTTCACTGGTTGTCCAGAAGTGAGAGCTGAGTTCATGTGAAACAAAGCTCCTCCACCTGATTTCACGCCCAGACTGTCAGCAAACCAGGCAAAAAATTGCTGAGATACTTGGAGAAGGGCTGCACACTGCAGTCATTCATCAGTTCAGGCTTTTCTCAATCCTCCCACCTCCCCCAAAGCATCTGCATCTGCTCCACCTGGAAAAGGAGACAACTACCATTGTACAGGAGATGGGAAAAAAGAAACCAAGGGGAATTGGCTCAGCTAGTAGACATGCTCCTGGATTTTGAGCTGATTGAACAAGACAGGGTCATGAAATTCAGGAAGGGAACCTGGAGACAGGGATGTTTGTGTCAGGAGCCACCTCTCCTGTGCTCCATGGGAGTGCTGATGTTGCAAGTGCAGTGTACCTAAGGCATCTACATGGGGCTGGTAGATACAGCACAACACATGTTGGAAAACCAGATCCTGATGGATTGGCAGCTGGCAGAGAGCAGATAGCAGCAGACCTTCAGTCAGGAATAAGCATGTAGGTTTAGGCACTGAAATCACAGCAATCAGCCAGGGTTGACCTCACCAAGGCAAACATTTGAGTTTAAACACCTCGATTTGAGAAACACCTCTCAACTCCCATCTGACTCAGCAGAGCCAAAGCAGGCAGAGGATCCTGCAGTGAGGCAGACACCTGCACCTGCTCCACTAAACTGCTCTCCAGGCTCCTACTGACTGTGCTGATCACATCTCCACTCACTAACAAGAGTCTGGGGACACAGCCCACACAGAGGCACCTCAGTTTAGGTTTGTTAACCTGTGAGCAGAATCCCACCCTTGGGGACAAACTCAGGTGTCTAAATATCAGCATCTAGCATTTGAAAACTGCTTTTCGCTACCAACTGTTCCTCCAGGAGGGTAAAAGTCTCTCAAAGGGTACTAATACATGTATTTGTGGAGATGACCCTATTTTGATGATCTGGGCTCAAACAGCAATGAACAAAGTTCCTAATGCCTCCCAGTCTGTTTTTTCCTGACTCACTTCTAACTCCTTGCTAAGCAGTGGCTGGGACAGCTTAGGTATCATACACTGGTGGACAAAAGCATAAAAGGACATTGTCCCCATTCTCATGAATGCACCAGTTCATGAAATCCAGCATGTGGATTTTCATATGGCCACTGTGCAAGTGTGGTGCATCCCAACCACCCCATAAACCTTCTCCTTGAAGGACCAGGAAGGGCTCAAGAATGTTATGAGGCAGCTAGAGTGAAAATCCTGGAAAAAAAATCTCTTCCCCAGGCACTCTCCCCTGCTGCTGTCAGTCACGATGCAGCTACTTGAGGTGATGTGTGACGGAGAACTGCTGCCTACAGGCCCCTAACCACCCACGAGCCAAAATGAATCTTGGCAAAGACCTTCTGTTTCTCGTCTCGCTCCCCAGCTTCCACAACGACCTTCCTCCTCTTGTTGCAAGCTCCTGTCAGAGACACTTAAATCCACCTCATTTCTTCAGGAAGCAGAGCAAGACTGATCCAAGTCAGCAGGTTGCTTGAAGCGGTGTTGGAGAAAGCTTTCCTGGCTGGGCTCTGAGACAAATGGGTGAATGTCTAGCTCACACTTTGAAATCTGGAGGGGCTTCCAGGATAAAGCAGTGTAGCTTTTATTACTGCAAAAGTCTAGGGTATGTGAGGCAGAATAAGACTTTAACACAAACTTCTAATTTCAAGAGCTTTAGTAGCTTCTGTTTTCTTTTCAAGGCACATTACAGTTCAGAGCCTGATTTACCTCCATCCTACATAGACCTGCACCTCTTCTGAACACACATGGCATCACCACTGAATAATCATTTCATCTACACCAAGGAAGTGGCCACATGCACACTTCTATCTTGTCACAGATGTGAGACAGTATGAATTAGATTAAATCCAAAGCACAAAGTTAAGTCATGCTCCCTATGGTCCAAACATCATAGCCACTACACAGCAGCAGACTTGTAGCAGCTCAGGAGTAAACACAATAAGGAGCATCCTTATTGTGTTATATGCTGTAGATGGCTTCTATCATGAAAGAAAAGTCAAACAAAGACAACTAGTGAGTCAGGGATAGCATCACATGTAAAAATCATATCCTTACACTCTGCTCTGAACAACCTGGTCTGGTAGTTTCACAAATAGAAGAGCAGTTTGGGAGAGAAAATCAAGGTCTTTGAGCAAATTAGTTTGACTTAGGGACACAATTCCCATTAACCAAATACTGATAAAGGCAAAATGAGGGAAGCATAAAGCAAGACAGTCATCTTTACTGGTGCTTGCTACTCAGAGGAAATTAGATAGTGCTGCTGGACCGTCTGCCCAAATGGCTTTACAAGAGCCATAGGGAAAAGGGATCACAGCAGAGGATTGCTATGCAACATGTAATCCTCCCTCACAACAATGGTTCGCTACGAAGCTCAGACTAAGTGCCCCCGTAATGATCAGTCTCAGACATGCTGCAACACACAATTTCTCAGTGTTTTAGCTGAAACGCCGAGGACAGATTCCCATTCATTCCCAGCTGGGTCACGGGGCTCTGGCAGTGGTTTTCAGACAACTCTTGTCTGGGCAGCAGCAGTCCGAAGCGGACACACAGCCGTGGGAATTCCTCGGTTAGAGCTCCACTGTCGTCATGGCTGGTCTACGGCTCCAAGGCTTCAAACCATTTGCTATGGTTTGGGGGAGAGAAGGGAGCAAATGAACCTTCCTCAGACTCAGCTCATCCACAAAAAAGCCTGCCCCTCATCTTGTCTTACTTCAGAAAGGGCTTTGGGATGCTTCTGCACAAAGCAAATCCTTTCCATCCTCTGTATACATACCCCTCTTCAATTTAAATAGGCTTAGTCATTCTCTCAGCTCAAGTATTAAAGTTTGTTTGGACAGCAACCATGGTCCCCACACAACTAGACAACCAGACTTGTCCCTTTACACTGGCCATTGCCATTGGCTGAGTTATGAATGTTCTACAGATTGTTAGCCTTTTCTTTTTCCTTCGCCTTTCCTTCTATCTTGTTAAAAAAAACTTCTGAGCCTGTTCTCAACCTGCTTTTTCAGAACAAATTTCTTTCCACTACCCTTCCATCTTTAAAACTATGAACACTCATATTTTAATGACCATGTATTAAAATACAAGCATCACAGCATAAAACATAACCCTACTTAACATTGAGAACTTCATCACTATTTCCCCACCCTCCCTAGTATTCCTAACATGCTTCACATGCTGAGAAAGTTCCACATAAACAACTAACTGCAATCACTTATGGGACACAGCAAGAAATTTTTTCCAGAGTATTGATTTCTAGGCCTTAGACTTTGGCTGAGCCAATCTCAACCTGAAAGGAAAGGAAAATCCAGAGAGCATGCCTGTGCATTCCTACCTGTCATAACCTGCAGCAATTAATACTAGTGGTGGCACTGAAAACTGATCTGTGCATCAAGTCAGAAGCTCATCTCAGGCTGTTTTTTGCTAGGCTGGATTTGTACCTTGGTTGAAGTGTGATGCTACATTCCTCCCTGCAAGCATATCCCAAAAAAAGCTGCCAAAAGGATTCATTATGACCTCTTTTTTCCCCCCCCTCAAGCACCAACTGTATTAAGCTCATACGGATTTATCTCAAAACCAGCAATTATTACACATTTTGAAGGTGCAGAAAAACACAGGAGTTAACATTTAAACCTGTCTATTCAACAAACTCTGGAGTTTAACTGGAATCATGTTTACCAGTAGGTACTGTGTGAGACTGGATGGGCAATGCTTGTAAACACCACCTCTGCAACAGGAGACCAGGGTGCAAGTCTCTGCTTTGCTACGCCTGTGTGTGACCTTTAGTGAGTCACTTAATCTTTCTGTGTCTCAATTTCCCCCTCCGTAAAACGGAGATACAGAAATGAAGAGGGTGGTATGCTCTGATAACATGTTATGTGATAGCTCATGAAGTTCTTCAGACAGATGATAGCTGGGCAAACATCTACCTGATATGGAGAGTCCATCTCCAGCACAAGAGGCACGCTCAGCCCTCCAGATAGATCCCTGCCAGCACTGCCACTCCTTGCATGGAATTCCAAAACAAACAAGTCAACAGCAAAGGAAAGTCTATGCACCTCCCGCTATCTTCTCCTGAGCATCCCATATGGTTTCAGGTATAACATGTCTTAGGATGGGTCTGGACTTGAAGTCTACACCAACATGGGTGACCAGGAAGGATCATGGCATGGGGTTGGAATGAGAATCTTTAAGGTCTCTTCCAATCCAAATCATTTTAGGATTCCATGATCCTTCAGAAAAGTTCCCCTAGTTTGTACAGACCAAAACATATTGTGCAAAACCAATTAAACCTCACCAAGAGAATGAGCTTCAAAGCAGGATATTGCTCAAAGTGAGAGAAAAGACTTGTTTTGTTCTCTATTTCTGCCCTCCCATAGTTTTACACTAAGCACTCTTGGCTCTCAAAAGTCTGTGGTTATACCCCAACTTCAGGGTCCTGAAGGCAAAGGCCTGTGTCCCTCTCTTTTTGGAAGGATAAAGGAAAAAGGCAATGAGAACATGTCAATTTTTTTCCTTGGATAACAGCAGCCCCCTTTAATAGTGCCCCTTGGATCTGTAAGACATGCTTGACCAGACATACCTCTGGAAGAGGTCAGCACTCCTGGGATTAAGAAACTTAGCAACGCTCCAGAGAGGGAGTTGAAAAGTCATGTTTAATGATACTTTGCTGAGAAACTGGGCAAATTTAATTAAAACATCACTTACTCAAGCCCAGTGGAACTAATTGAGTGCTCTAATATTCCGACTTTTCATTAATGGGTTACAAAAGAGGACTGCACTTGTGTGTATAAGGGGGAAGAAGGGGGAGGATATAGAGAAGATGAGAGCTTTAGCAAGGCTGCCTGTGCTTTATTTAATATAGCTAAGAAACTTCCTTGCTGGCAGTAGAGTTTTAATACAGTTGACTTCTCTCACCACCACCACCCCCATCCCCTCAACACATACACACATTTCCCCCTCTCAGCACACACCCTCTCCACCCAAGACCCCTCAGAAAGAATAGGTGAATGAGGGAGAGTAGATTTGGCCAAGGAAGGGAAATTGCTTTTTTAATAAGTGGTCTATTCAGAGCTCCTACTTTTCAATAAAGAGAAAGCTGGAGAAGTCCTGGTCTAATTACCTCATCCTCACACTAGACAAGCTCGCCCTTTCATTAACCACTGAGGTCATATCATATAACTTGGTGAGCCATCACAGGCACAACATGTTCAGTGATTATTTCATTGGTGGCAGCAAAATTACAGTCAGCCCATCAAGGTTGTAAAAACCAGAAGTAAAATCATAATTAAATGAGAACGTCTACCAAGAGACACTAAAACTAGGCGGGATAGGATAATGTCACCCTCTCAGAAATACACAGATTGTTTGCTAGTGTGACACCATGGAGAAACTGCTATTAGTCCAGAAGGGAGAGAGTTGGTTGCCAAATTAGTCAGTGAAGCACAGGTCCATTTTTTCCTGCATCTCAAGGGGTTATTTGTATGTTTTGCCATGGTTGAGAGTAATTAGATGTGAAAGATTACATATTAAGAATCAGTGAAAGACCACCAAGCTTGTGCTGCATCTTTAATACATATTCCTCCACTCTCTCAGCTAACACAAACATGCACATCCATCCACACACTAAACACTCCAGTTCCAAATTGTTCAGGTCCAAAATGTCACAAATCAAGGCTACCTGCACTCCTGTATTGCCTTTGATCAAAATCAAATAACCCAACTAGGTTAGTTCAAAGTGGTTTCACACTGTTGTGGTCACTAGGTTAGCAAATCCTACTCGATGGTTGGAAACTCTTTACATCAGAGATTAGCTGATGGGCAGCTTCTTCAGAGAGAAGTAGGGAAAAGGTGCTGAGAATCATTTTACCCACTACCTTCATCAAGGTAAATATCAGAGAATCATAGAAATAGCTGGGTAGGAAAAGACCCCAAAGATAATCGAGTCCAACCCTGCCATGGTTGCTAGACCATGGCACTAAGTGCCACATCCAGTCTCATCTTGAAAACCTCCAGGGACAGTGGATCCACCACCTCCCCGGGCAGCCCATTCCAATGCCTGATCACTCTCTCCATAAAAAAAATCTCTTCCTAATATCTCTGTCTCTTTCTCTCTCTCTCAATAAATTCAGCAAGGAACCTGGTAGTGCTGCTTAGCACCTCTCATCTTCCAGTGCTGCACTCAGTGGGAGCAAGAGAAAGAGCATAGATTGAACCTGATATTAATCTACACCTGAGTAGAAGCAATGTCAACCACATCAAGAAGGACAATGCTTAAGCTTCAAACTGGTTTCAATATTTTAGAATCTGAAGCAAGCACTGCAAGTTTTGACCTTGCAGTTACAAAGTCAGCCTGGGTCCCCAATCTCAAATCATCTTCTTAATGACACCATACTGTGCCAGTGGTTTAGGTCCATGTATCATGACTATATAGATGTACGTTCTCCTAATCTTCAACCACCATCCTCCTAAAAACTTCCACCTCAGTGTGAAGTTCATTTGTTCGCTGCTTGGCTTCATGGTGGCATGAATCTGGTGAGCTGCTTGGCTTGTCTTTCAACCAAACCATGATACAATTATTCCAGGAGCACAAACAAAGAAATCATTTCAACTGCTGCTGCAAATAGGCAAGGAAAGCTGTCAGACAGCAATACCAACTCGACAGACATGTTGTGGGTCGACAAAAATAGGAACACTGGATCACTGACCTGCAGCAGCAAAGGTCTTTGACTTGGATTGCCATGAGGGCTCTCTGAGTCTGGACAACCATCACAACTGTTACTCAGCTGTTTAGCTGCAGATATTACACTTGTGCTGTGAAACCACTGCCAATGACCAGAGCCTGACTGTGCCAAGTGATGCAGAGGCAAAGGATGCTGGAGAATCCTACATCTTCCCCTGGGAACTAACTTGTATTTAGTAGGACAAGAAAGGGAAGGAAGAAAGGGAAGAATCAATCCCTCCAACTCATCCTTGGGGCTCAAAGTCACATAGTGTAGAGCAGAGATGATAAATAAGGACACCTAACCTATATCCAAGGCTGGTCCAAGCCATACAGGCATCCTGACTGCAGCTATTGGGATGGGAAACACAGAGGTCAAATCCCTTGGGAAAGTCTTTTAGGCCCACCACTGCTGGGACATATTCATGGAGTTACAAGAACATGTCAATGGCACCTAAAGCCACAGTCTCGTAGGTTTTGATAAGACTGTATAATATGACTCTGGAATGGGAGGAGAGCTGAGACAGCTCACAGCAATTTCCAGCATGAAATCAGTGTCCATGGACCACCTTCTCCATTGGCAGTCCCATCTGCTACACAGCCAACTCCGAAGTGTTAGGACAGGCTCTTGGGAACAACCAGCAAGATTTAAACAAATTTCATTATCCTGCAAAGCTTGTTTCACACATCCAAGAGCTGCAACAAGAGTCCAGAGACACTGAGCCCTTTAATGCAGAGCAGAAGAGCTGTCAACCAAAACCAGACACCAGCTAAATCCAGGATATTTCTAATCCTGACCTCAGAACTGTCTAGGAGCATCTGGTGGTGGGGAAAGGGGGAAACATTTTGATGTCCAGCACTCGCTGGTGGCATTCTCCAATGCCCCAACTCTGTCATGAGGAATGATATTTTATACATACACACAGGAACAACTGAGCTGGGGTGGCCATTCCTAGAATGCACAACTGGCTGGGCTGCATTTGCCTGGGAAACTGGAGACTCAGGTCCCCCATCCCAGCCCCAACCCTGCATCCAATCACACAGACAATAACAAGGCTCGAAGGCTATTTCTAGCATTACAGTATGTCCCACTCTGAGGTTGGTGCAGTGAAACACTGATCCTAAGCACCTGTGCTAGCCAATCTGAGGGATTTTCATGTTCGAGCAACTCTAGGCTAGGTACAGCCAAGCAGATTATGGGAGAAGGTGGAAAGCCCCTTCCTTTCACCCCTTGTTGGGATGACCCAGCAATTGCCAACACATTGTCCTTTACATCAGTCATAGAATATCCTGAGTTGGAAGTGAGAAGGACCATCAAGTCCAAATCCTGGCCCTGCACAGGACAACTCCAAAAAAAACCCCAAAAAAATCACACCATGTGCCAGACAGCATTGTCAAAACACTTCTTGAACTCTGGCAGTTCTGCAGGGAGGCCTCCAGGGTCTGCAGAGTAAAGCCTCCTGGGAAGAACAAGGGGTAAATAGCAACAAGTCCTCCAGCAGAGAGGATTAGGATGGGAAAAGATAAAAGGGACTCTACACCCAAGCACTGCCATTTGCAAATGCATCAGCTCTAGACATCACACAAGGTTTCTAGCAGAAAACAAAGGTGAAGGGTCTTTTAGGACTGAGGTCAGTCAAAAAAATAGTCTCTCCACCCTGGTTCCCTGCCAAGTGTTTCTCCAGCCAGTTTTAAAGAAACTTGGCTATGGAGATGCTTGGCTGTTCACGCTCTACTGAACTGCCATAAGAAAAGCATCCCCCAACCTGTGTTGTGGCAGTATAAATCCCTTCCTCTTCATCCAACCTCATGTAAACCTGAAGAACATATCTTTCCATCCCTTTGTAGTGTAAGACCCTGTGGAAAACCAGCAATCTTTGTAACCACCTTAGTTTCTAGACCTGGACAGTCCCATTTCTTTCTCTCTTATCTCTCCAACAGTTTTGCTCAAGTCTTAAAGCACAGTGACAAAACTAGCACATAGTTCCATAACAGACATCACCCCTCCAGCAGAAGAATCACTCCATGCATTTTGCATCCAAACACTTCTGCTTCCACACCCAAGTGCAGCCCCTTATCACCCCCACAATAGTGTGAACCCCACCAGCGAGCAGTCCGCAACGCACCTTCATGCCCACAAGGTTATTGTGGAAGTCCACCCTGGCTCGCAAGTCCTTGTTGGGCTTCCTCCCTAGGAACTCCTTGACGAACTTGTTGCTATATTTCAGGTTGTCACCACAGCCTCCCCACTGCCAAGCCTCCCTGTTCTCCAGGTCAGGGGCCTCGTCGCAGGTGCATCGCTCCATCCGCCCCGCGCTGCAGGCCTTGGCCATGGCGTGTGTCAGCCCTGCGGAGGAGATGGCGTACAAGAAGGCTGTCTCCTTAAAACCTGCAGGAGAGAGGAAGAAGCAGCTTGATTTGCAGCTGGAACGAGGGTTAAAGAAAGAAAAGAAAAACAGAAAATTAAGGCAAAACCCACTGTGAGCAGAGCTGGAGTGGTGTCACGGAGTCAGAGAATGGGTAAAGTTGGAAGGGACCACAGTGGGTCATCTGGTCCAACCTCCCTGCTCAAGAAGGGTCATCCCAGAGCACAAGGCACAGTGATTCTGGAACATCTCCAATGAGGGAGAACCCTCACCCTCTCTGGGCAATCTGTTCAGTGCTTGGCCACCCACACAGGAAAGAAGTTCTTCCTCATGTTCAGGTGGAACTTCCTGTGTATCAGTGTCTGCCCATTGCCTTTTGCCATAGAATCATAGAATTTTAGGCGTTGGAATGGACCTTAGAGATCATCTAGTCCCAATCTCCCCTACCATGGGCAGGGACACCTCCCCACTAGACCAGGTTGCTCAAGGCCTCATCCAGTCTGGCTTTGAACACTGCCAGACTTGGGGCAAAACCCATTGCTTGTCCCATTTCTTAGCAGCACCACCATGCAGAGCCTGCTGCAACCTCTGACAACCTCAAAGCATGTCAGGATGTACATTCATCACTGATGGTAAAGAGGACCCATTGAAGGGCAAGGAATGATGGACAGAGGTGGCACAAGCCAGAAGTCAAAGACAAAATCTGGCCAGCTGTAAGGTTGCCACTCTGCAGACAGCCTCAGCCTGAAGATGGAAAGTGAGCAAGAGTTGTCTTATCCCTGGAAGTGTTCAAAGCCAGGTTGGATGGGATTTGGAGCAACCTGGGCCAGTGGAAGGTGTCCCTGCCCATGGCAGGGAGGTTGGAACTAGATGATCTTTAAGGTCCCCTCAAGCCCAGATCATTCTATGGTTCCATAAAAAGTTGGCCAGGCTATGGAGGTATGATGGTACAGCAATACTGTTACCAAGGAGACACCAAATAGCAGGACAGCACAGACTTGCAGTCTGATGCTTGGGGTAGAAACCATAAGTGCTCCTTTTTTTTTCCTCTCTCTCCCTGAATAAAGCTACTAGGTGCTACTCACTCCAGACCAACAAAACTGTTAGCAGACAGCACCTGATGGATGGGAAGCAGACAGTCTGTCACCCAACAGCACCTCACTCAAATGCCTCAAAAAGCAGTTTACACCTCAAACCTGTCAGGCACAGCCTTCTTTCTACCTCCACACTCACCTGCAGGGATGCAACATCATCTGCTTCCCCCAATAGGTAAACTAACACCCAGAGACACCCATGATTTCAATCCAAATGATAAAAGCCAGAAATATAAAGCAAACATGCCAGTATTTATAGCTCCTCATTGTCCGGCTCTGGAAGCCGTAAACGACTGCATATTTGAGATGCAATTCCAGAACAGCTTTGGATGGGACTCAAGAAATCCCCCACTCAAAAATAACACAAGTAGATAGTGACAGTAGTGGATATATCTGTAGGCTGGTGTGTCAACCAAGGACATGCAGAGACACTGCCAGGTCATTTTTGGAACTGTTCCTTGGGAGGCTCATGATAGTCCAAGCAAGCTCATGGGGTGCTACCCTGGCCCATTCCCAGAGCCTGCCTTTGCAAAACACTCCCAGGTGCACAAAGACTGATGAAAATCCATCCAAGGAGACTAAGGTTTGGTCCTCCCAAAGGTTCTGACTCAAACCCAGTTGTGGTAGGAATTAGCCAACCATTCTATTGCTCACCTGGAAAAGAAGAGCAATAACCTCTTCCTTACTGAAATTACAGTTAAAATAAGGCTCAACTCCACACTCACTGAGAACACTGTAAGGAGTAGTCAGGGTTGAGAAACCAAATTCAGAGTTTTTCCCCTCCATTTCCTCCCTGAAATTAGACCATGTGCTCTGACACCACAGAAACATCTTCAGCGTTGCAAACTCTCTCACTGGGAGCAGAGAAAGAATGACTTCATTCACACAAAAAAACTCGTGGATACACAGGCCACCAAACTCCTCTGGGTAGAACATGTCTTCTAAGCAGCTTTCATCCTTTGCAGGCTATATTTTAGGTTACACCCTAGGTCAGACTGCCCACATGCCTGTCAGAGGGATGCCACTACTAAAGACAGATGTTCCCAAGCCTCTGTGCTCCTGGATTGTAGAACTGACTTCTTGCCACAGCTACTACTTGTGCTACAGAGAGGTACCAGTGTGCTAAAAAACAGTCCTCAATAAAGTAGGGTGTGTGAATTTTCCTCTGAAGGCCTGAGACTGCAGTCACAATAGTTTGGATTGGAAGAGCCCTTGAAGTCCCTCATTTCACCCTGCTGCCATAGGCAGGAACACCTTGCATAGACCAGAGTGCTCAAAGCCCCATTCAACCTGGCCTTGAACACTTAATTCACAGCAAACAGCTTAGCTGTGGTACAGTTTAGTAGACAGCTCAGATCTACAAACTGCCTGAAGACCTCCTTTCGTGAACCACTGAATTCAGAGTGGTTGTGTTACAAACTGCCTGAAGACCTCCTGCTGTGAACCACTGAATTCAGAGTGGTTGTGAAATCTCAGAAGAAATTCAGCACCATGCAACCACAACCACATGGCAGGTTTGCCAGAAAGCCAGAAGAAATGGTTCCTTTGCCAAGTTCTCCTCTTCCATCAACCTCCACCCATCAACTTCAGCTCTAGTCCCCCCATTCTCCATCACTGAAACCTCCACAAACTCCCAGTGCCCATCAGCATGGGTATCATCTCACCCACAGGCAGCTCAGGCGTCTTCCAACAAAGTCCATGTGACATTTGGCTCTGGCCAGATTTAAAGCCATCTCCTCCACACACTATTTGATTGCACCAAGATATTTTGTAACAAGATAATGAGCTTTAAATCAATGCAGGCATTCTAACCCCCAGTGCATTGACAGTCTGCAGCCACAGCTATCCAATTTCAGCCATTTCCAAAATTGTTCCTGAGTATCCAAAGAGGATAACAAGTCCCTTAAACAATCCCCTGTTATTTTAAGAAACAGGCTACATCAGCCCAAGTTGCAAACCAGCAGTCAAGTTGTTCTAGTGACTAAGTATACAAGTGAAGGGAGAAACTGTTAAGCGAATAAAGTGGTTTGGAGTTTCCCCCCTCCCCCCTCTTTCCTTAAGAAGCTGCAATGGTCCTGGAGGAGAGGCAGCAAACCCACATTGCTGTATTTGAATAACTGTGTCTTAGTGGGTGATACATGTGTGCCTTTGGCCCTAAGGTATCACTTGCTGCATTGCTGGACCAGGAACCAGCAGCTCCTGGAAAGGAGGAGAAAGATTTACAGGGCAGTGTGTTATCCTGCAGGAACAACATCTGAAGGATTTACAGCATCGGTGGAGGGCAGTGATGTTGCAGGGGCATAAAACATGGAAGAATGAGACAGCAGGCAGAGCCTTGCAGCCCTCAGAGCTATCATTTATTACACAAGTCCCTGACAAGGGGTGGGATGAGGGAATCTCAATGGTGTTTTAAGGCAGCCCAACTCCAGGCTGCTTCGAAATACCTATCATCCAGGGCTGCCCAGGGGACATGCACGTCTGAAGGAACAAGCTGTGGCCTCCAGGTGTCAGCATGAGAAAGTGCTTGGCTTTCCCAAGGCACCACTAATCCAGGGACTCCTCTGGCATGCAAGGATATTTTTAAATGTCTTGCAGCTCTGGCCGGACCTCTTGGGTTTCATAAGGACTTTCCTTGTTTCCACTAGTCAGTGACAGTGCATTAGTTAAGCCGTAGAGCTTCTGAATTACTCCTCCTCACTAATTAGTGAGAGAGGAGGCCTTGCAAACTTCTGCTCTTATCTTTGAGCACATCAGACCCTGGATTCCTAAATCCAGCTCCACTGCTGAGCGTGGGACTTTCTAGAAGTCACTAAGGCCCTTAAGACCCTTTCACGTTGTCTGCAAAATGGTCCTGCTGCACTGTTAGCTGGAGGCCAGAAATAAGAACTGGATTTTACTGGGAGGGTAGAAGAAATTGGACAATATGAGATAGTCAGAAGTTATAGAGTATTCCAGCAGCAGGTGGTATTTTTATACTTCCTTTATACTATCTCCACCTGAGCTGCTGGGAAGAGGTGTGGGAACTACCCATCACTCACAACCAGGAGCTTTTTCCCTGGGTAGAGCAATAACAGGACACAAACATTTGCAGGTTTTGCCCTGTACTATGACACAGCTCCCCTTGCCCTCTCTAACAGGAAAGAACAAAACTGTCTGTTTTACCTTATTTCCCTTAACAATGCATTTTCTCAACTTTCCCAAAAGACTGATCTAATAAATAGAAAAAAATAAATAAAGTAAGAAGAAAAGAGGGTACAGCTTTGGGAGCATCAACACTTTTCCCTGCAGCAACAGCAGAAGTGAGGAACATACATAGCTACTGGCTACAGACACATACCCAGACATCTCCAGTCTCCAAGCAGTAGGAACCAGGTGGGACAAGGACATAAATTACCACCATCACCACATTCTGTGCCTGCTGTACACTTTTATGGATGAGCTTAAGCCTTCTACAAGCTCTTTTTGAACCTCTGGGGTGATGGAGACCCACCATTGGCAAAGAATGCACCAAACTGACCACTCTGCAAAACACCAGGGAAGCTGATGGGTGCAAGGGGTGCCAGTAGCCCCAGAGACCCCCCACTTCACTCACCTCTCTTTAGCAAGCTCGCCCTGTATCGACCCTCGAGGGTGCAGTTCCAGCGCTCAAAGCGAAACTGGTACTGGCACTCCAGGGCACTCATGCTGATAGCCTCCATCAGGGTCTCGGCCACACCAGGGTCCCGGCGGCACATCCTGCGCTGCTTCTTCTCCAGCTTCAGGCGGTCACAGACTTTGTAGTGGGCTTTCACTGCAGCTTCCTCCATTTCTGAGGTCAGAGGGAGGATGGTCAGGGGTTCATTCCCCGTCAGCCTGCAAAGAAAGAGGGGAACAGCAGTAAGGAAAAGGAAGAAATTTTATGAAGAAATTTTTGACTGAGAGTGGTAAAGTACTGGCACAGGTTGCCCAGGGAAGCTGTGGCTGCCCCATCCCTGGAAGTGTTCAAAGGCCAGGCTGGATGGGGTTTGGAGCAACCTGGGTTAGTGGAAGGTGTCCCTGCCCACAGCAGATGGTTGGAACAAGATGATCCCTCCAAGATCCTTTCCAACCCAAA
Source organism: Acanthisitta chloris (assembly GCF_000695815.1). Lineage (NCBI taxonomy): Eukaryota > Metazoa > Chordata > Aves > Passeriformes > Acanthisittidae > Acanthisitta > Acanthisitta chloris. The sequence goes on from NW_008659951.1 coordinate 20,324, forward strand.
CCATTCTATGAAATACAGCCCATGGTATAAAGGGGAACCATGGTTGGATCAGGATCTCTCTGACAGAGTTCCACAGGGACTTGCTGATGTCTGGGCCAGGAGTGATTTTATAACACAGCACCCTGCATTGTGCAAGGTGGGTGCAAGAGAATAAGGGTAAGAAGCAATTAGGTAGCTCTCACAGAGCTAGTTTGGACAAAAGACCTTGGCCATCTCCACCACAGTTTAAAACTGAAATTGGAAGGGAATAATTTAAGGTGCCTAACTGCATGAAGTTAGGAAAATAACAAAAATAAAAGAACACCGTGGTCACTCTCCTGTGCATAAATGAAAAATCATTTTAGTACATCAAGCAGAGCCAGAACCAGCTTGGGAAGGGACAGAGAATGATTTGTCCCACCAAACCCCAAGAGAGACACCGAGAAAGCACACAAAGCCACCCTGCCCTCAGCAGAAGAGATCTTGACATAAAACCTAGTGAGCCACAGCCTGACGCTTGAGCAGGATACAGTTTCCAGGAGATCTTGCCAAAAGCTCTTACAAGACAGAACAAGCTCAAAACCTGAAAAAATAACCTGAAGAAATTCATGTCTCATTGTCTTCTCCCCTCCCGTGCCTTGTCCCAGCACAGGGTCCTTGACTCATACAATGTGCAACAAAAGACACAAGCACTCTGTTCCCAGTGTCAAGTGACAAGCTGCTGGAAAAGGACCAGGCTGGCATCAGCCCCAGGGAGCTGAGAGGCTGCAGGAACATCTGCTGGGCTCAGGAGTGGTTTGTTGGCTAGGCTGCTGGACCCCACTCTCCTGGCTCTGCCCTGTTCCGGCCAGGTGTCAGTCAATGGGAATCATTCTGCAGGGTTTTGGAGGACCCAAAGACACATTTCCTCCACCAAAAAGGAATAACGGCTTAAATCCAGAACTGGAAATATGCTGGAACATTGCAATCCTGCACAGGCAAGTTTGGAGATGGGTCAAACACTTGGACATCTCCATTGCTGAAGGACCATCGGGGAAAATGTAGTATAGCACACTCACCCCCTTTGCTGAACACAGATGAATCCTGGAAACCCCTTAAAACCCCTCTTGTCTCACAGGAGCAGTGATTTGTTGTTCATCTCTAATCAATGGGGTGCATCCTGCCAGAAGTAGAGGTCCTGAGGACAGGCAGCTAAGATGCTTTAGCTCCCAAACCTCTGTGCACAATGGGCATAAAACCCTGATCTGAGCCACAGACAGCAACATCCAGTACAGATCCAGTCATTACTGAGGCATTGATGAGGTGATTTAACATCAGATGTATAAGGGAGGGAGAAAAAAAAGTAGCTGGGTTTGGATTCTTAGAACACCAATGTTCTCCTTCAGTTCCTTTCAAAAATATTAGAATCTCCAGTAAAGCAACTGTAGTGGTAAAAATGAGACCAACTTGTGGGTACCCAGCCTTGGTGCCTCATTAGCTGAAGCTCCAAAAAGGCTCATTCATGAGAAAGGTGGTTTGGTCTGAGCCTCACAGTAGTAAAGACCTGTAACAAAATCTCCAGGACCTTCATTCCTGGCCTTCATGATACTCTGAAGGTTCATTCCTGCAAGCTTTCATGGTTGGCACAAGAGATTCTCAGCTGGCAAAGGAGAGAGGGAGGCATTAAAACATTTTCAGCAGCTTCCTCTCCGTATTTTACCTTTCCAACTAAGCAGGAACTGTTCAGCTACATGTTCTGGAAAACACAAGCTCCAAGTATTATATAGCAGATGATTATTGCAGTGAGGAGGAATACAGGAGTTGATCCTACAGCCAAGATTTCAGCAGAGCAATTGGTGATTTTCAACCCCTTCCCCACCTTTCCCTCTTCGGTGCTTTGCTTTGAGATACTTCAGCGTATGGTTTCCCACAGATCAGCTTTCCAAAACTTACTGGTAGTACAGCCCAATCACATGTACTTCCAATTACAGTCACCTAAGTACAAACAAATAAAGATACTAGGATGGGGAGAAGGTAGAAAATAGGACTCATGGTGCTGCACACTGCCAGAACTCTTCCACAACTGCTGGAAGAACAAGCCACGCAACACATGATGAACAGAGGTCCATCCATCGCTGCCTGGATTATTGCTCAGAAGCCTTCCTAGAACAAGACAAGGAGCAAATTCAGGGGAAAAAGGGCTTTTCCTAGTCAACAAGCAAGGAAGCTTCTCCAGGTGAAGACTTCCATGAAGAGAAGCCACACACACACATACACACATAGGTTTGCCCTCCCCAGCACTGGATATGTGCCTGGGGAATCAATGCAGCAGCCTCAGATCCATACATTCCAGAAGCCCTGGGAACAGGGGTGAGGTGGCACTTTTCAGAGCATGGTATCAATAACAAAGTGCAGGCAGAGCTAGGGAGAGCCAAGTGCCCCACCTGACACACAGCCTCGGAGCTCCCACTGCATGGAACCTTTATAATCCCATAAAGCCCTTTTATGCAACCTCAGCTGAGTGAGGTCCTGTAAGGCAACGGTGTCAGTCGGACGCTTTCTCAGCTCCTCACAAAGACCAAGCTGTTCTTTCCAAAGAAATGTTTCAGGAGGGGGATATCTTTTTTGTTTATTACACACCCAATTCACAACTGTTATGATTAAACTGCCAGCCAGAACTCTGGGATTGTATTATTTTGGATCAAGGGGACTGAGCGTGAGATGAAGTGGACACCTTCTAGTGGAAAGTGTCCCTGCCCATGGCGGGGGGGGTTGCAACTGGATAATCTTCAAGGTTCCTTCCAAGCCATTCTAAGATGGAGAGTCTTAGATTCCAAGATTCTAAGTGGCCCACTTGCACCATCCAGATCTCAGGAAGGACCTGGCTGACATGCCATACCCACCAAGCTGAAAGGAACCTTTGCAACATCATTTGCACTATTCCCCTTCTAGTTCCATCTGACACTAGTTTGAAGCCAGGAAACCAGGTTTATTATCCCCTGATTTAATCAGTGTTCAAAGCCAGGTTGAATAAAGCCTTGAGCAACCTGGTTTGCTGGGAGGTGTCCCTGCCCATGGCAGGGGGGGTTTGGGCTAAATGATCTTTAAGGGTCATTCCAACCCCTTAACATTCTTTGATTCTATAATTAGCAAGACCTATCTATTTTGCACATATGCTGCTGGTGATATTGAGCTTCTTTGGTTGTGAACTTCATCTCAAACATTGCTAATTGCTTTGTTTTCCTGAAGTAGAGTCTCCAATCACTAGGACATTGGAGAGATCCCAAACGCATCTCCTGCCACTGCACAACTCACAGCGATAGCTGCATATAGCCAACTTTTATCTGTGGCACCATGGAATCACTGCCTTTCCAGAGAGGCAATTCAAGACAGATCCTGCTTTCAGCTCATCTTAGAGCTCAAGAGTTTTTATTGCCTCATCAGCTCACACTTTCATCAATGTCCCTGGATTTTCCCCTGTTTAAGTGGGGAGTTTCCTGATAAGGATTTGAGGGGGATGAGACAGAACTGAGGCATCTCCATAGACCTGGGGGTGCACTCATTTTTCAGATGCTCAAGAGTTTCCTTTGCACTGGAGATATGAGCCCAGAAGAGCTGCTTTCCTGCACGGAAAGGCCTCTGCTATACCCTCCTGAAATGACAGGCCTGCTGAAATACTGCATTCCTATCCCAGTGCTTCCTCCTGTGTTGGGACATTTATCTTTGGTACATCTGTACAGCAACTGAATTGAATCTGTTTTCACATTTTATGAGAATGTTTTTCCTGTAGTGTTGGTATACTTTCAGCCCTTTTTCTTCTCTTCCCACCACTTTTCCTTCCTTTTAATAATGAAACAAAGCTTCTGGAAAATTTACAACTTGAACACTAACTTTCACTGCAATACTTAAATTAATGATTCCACAACTCAAGGAGTCAGACTGAGTTATGCTGGACACGAGGACTAGATTATTTTTTGCATCCAACAACCTCCAGTTGCCCTCTCTCTCCCACACCACACTCCCACACTGTGAAGCTTTCCTAAATTGATTTACCACAGTACACCCCATCCTGCAAAAACCAATTGAATATTTGAAGGATTAGGAAACCAAAAGCCCAAGAAAACTCTGAATTCCATGGTGACTGAAGAAGACTTGATATTTGAAGCAAGAGCTGGACACTGGAAAATCAACCCTCTCATTCTGCACTACATTGTTTGGTTTTTTAAGCATTCATGGTTGCAATTGCCACCACTATGCTCACACTAACCCAATATCCTTTGGAGGAAAACATCTGAACATTATTCACCAGCCTCAGTTCTGTTCTTCCCAGGATCCCCAAATCATCTGGTATCAGACAAGTCTTTCTCTCCCCTTTGCTTCTAAATGATTAATTCTGTTTTCTTTGTACCCCTCAAAGCTACAACCAAGTGTCTTCCCCCAAGACACATTGCTCATCCCAGCATTCAAGTGCTCCCCTCTATTGCTGCCTTGCTTAGACCACAAAATCCAGAGCCACACAGGCAAGTTTTAAAATTCTCTGCCATTCTTCCAAGCGCCAAAGACAAAGGTTTCCTACTCTGGCTAATAAAATACACACACAAAAAGTCCCATATCCCTATAAGTCCTTATAAAAAGGAAATGCAAGATGTCCTCCAACCCTCAAGTGAGGATTTCTAGGCCTCCATAATATCCTGACATCTCAGCAAGTGTTAAGTCCCTTCCTGAAGATCGCTCTGTTAGTAAACCCTTTCCTCTAGCTCAGCTTTTCTCAGCATAGTTTTTTCAGCCATCTCCTCTGGCAGGTTGCTGTGACATTGTGGGGGGTCAAAGGTGTCAGAAGGAGAAGTGTTTCTCCCAGCCCAAGGAAAACTAGACCATGCAGGGCTTTACAAGACAAAGCTAAACAGCCTAAACTCCACCTAGAAATCAAAACCCAGTTTTGCTAAAACTCATCTATCCTGGTACTGTACAAGACTTCCTCCCCTTATCATCCACTGACTTCACACATGTACTATTCCCAACCAACTCTGCTTTGGGCTCACCTCTCCTTTTTGATCTCCATCTCACTTTCCACACGCAGTGGTGACTTGCTGTTGGAGACCATTAAGCAAAGCAATTGGAAACTCAAATAACTACAGCTATTCTCATCACAACTATGTCCCCATTTCTATTTTGATCTTCCATGTCCTCTCCACATCATGGTACACACACATAGCCTATCTTTAGGAGGCAACTCCTCAAACACGGGTTTTCTCAGCAGTCAATGGTGCCCAAATCTCAGTTGCAGCATCTACTTGCAAAGACAAGTAACAGCCACCACCACAGAGAGTACTACAGCATTACATGCTTCCACCAACACACAGTAAGAGTGATAGGACTTTGTGACCTCTGCATGCTGGTGGGAAGTAGCCATACCCTACACTCATGCTCCAACTGAGAGCATGGTTTATGTATTTTCCTAATGGAAGGTATCCCTGCCCATGGCAGGGGAGTTGGAACTGGATGATCTTTAAGGTGCCTTCCAACCCAAAACATTCTGGGATTCTGTGATACAGGAAATTCCTCTAAGTCCTTGGATCAGCTTCTGAGTGGTGGGAAATAGGAAAATACAGAGGAGAAAAGCTACAGCTCCTCAACAGACCCAACTTACAAGGCAAAGAAGCATCAGTCTCCTCATGAAGTATGCTCAGATCCATGCCCAGATAGATCTACACGGTAGTTTCCTCTGAGCATCTTGGGCAAGAGGATGAAGGAATGGGCATGAATGGACCCTGCTACACATACCTGCCAGGCTCTTGGGTCCTATAAAGAGTTATTTCCAGCACCTGGCAAAGAGAAATAACAGCTACTTCTATAAAAAAATAATCTGACAGTGCAAATTTCCAGCTCTTCCCTTTCCTACACCACTTTCCTGAATGCTTTTAGCACTCACAGCAACCACTCTGATCCCAAAGTTCTTTCAGGCTCAAGTGTTACCACAGAGACTCCCAAATTTCTCATTTTAGCCTTTGTTGATGTTCATACAGAAGTCAGAACACTTCTCCTAGGCTGCTGAACACAGCAATCCAACTGAAATCTCTCCAGGGCAGTTGTCCTGCATTGAGAAGGGCACTGGACCCCAGCACCTCAATAAAACGCTTATCACATCAGGTCAGAAGGGATTTTTCTGTGAATGGGGCAATACATGGATGGTTTTCTCTCAGATACAGGATGGTTGTTGCATGCATAACTAAGTTTCCACCCAGTTTCCTACCAAAACCTGCCCGCCCTCAGCTTCTCCTGTACAAATAGGAAGTTTGGCACATATCGTATGAGAGCAAAATTTATCAACCAAAGGAAAAGTATCTTGGTGGACGAGCAAGGAATATGTGACTCAGTTCAGAAGTGGAGGGCTGGAGATGTTCTTATTCCAGTGCATTCCCCCATAGGACTTCAGGGGATCAAGGTGCCATGAAGAACAGCTATTTTTGCACTGTGGTAATCAGAAGCATCACAAGAAAACACTTCAAGCTGCTGTAATTTTTCCCACTCATGCAAGGCAAAAAACCTACACAGGTTATAAATTACAGCTAATAGCACCCACTGATGGAAAGAATTGCCTGGAGGAAGGAACTGCCTTCCCTTCTGCCTCCCTGTCCCCAGTAAGGAGGGCACAAACAATCAGAAAAGTCACAGAAGGAGGAACCAAATTTGGGTCTTTCAGTCCTTGGTGGTGAACTTGAACAACAAAGCTGAGCAACCGTCTCCTCCCTTCCTCCTCTCCTTACAGCAAGTCTTATTCAAGACTTTTCCAGTCTTTCAGAGCAAAAGATATTTTTATGTTAAGCAAATATCTCAGTTGCATCATGAAGATTCACTGAAATGGAAATAATAACAATGGAAAGACAAATATCAGGACCTTCTATGGTCTATCAAGTCATAGGTTGGACTTGATGATTCCAGAGGTCTTTTCCAACCTGACTGATTCTATGAACAGGTTGCCCAGGAAAGGTTGTGGCTGCCCCAGTCCTGGCAGTGTTCAAAGCCAGGTTGGATACAGCTTTGAGCAACCTGATCTGGTGGGAGGTGTCCCTGCCCAGGGCAGGTTGGGCTGGGACTAGATGATCGCTAAGCTCCGTTTTCAACCCCTTAACATACTATGATACTATGATCTCTACAGACATTTGCAGCAGCCCCTTGCACTTTTGTGCCTTCTGCTGAACAGTTGCCAGCACCAAACCACCTTTAGAAAGCACTGTTGGAACTTTGAGGAGTAGGTGTTTAGTTTTGCAAAGTACTACTTGCCCTTGGCTGGGAGGTCCTACATAGAAGACCTAATTCCATCGGAACAGCCCATTTTGTCCATAAGCAAGCAGAAGTAGAGAAAGGAGGCAGGGAGGGAAAGGTTGTTTCCTCTCACCTTCATCCTCTCAAGAATGAAACAGCAATCAGTGAGATTTACAAAGGATTTTCAACCCAATTTAAAACCGGGTGGTGAAGCACGGTGCCAGTGGAATGCACGGGCCAGGCAGCAACAGGGGCTTTCACTCCTGATTTAAGATGGCATTAGCTTTGCCCTTGGCAGCCTGTGCCAGGAATTATCCCCCCACAAGCTGGACAGCTCCTGGACCCCCACCCCACAACCCACTGCTGCTCCTTATTCCAGCCACTGCTTATTTTTTGATTTTTTTTTTCAACTTAACATCTTTTTTTGGCCTGGATCCCACTAGACTGTAGGCAATGTGTAGCTGTGAGTTTTGGTGCAGGGAAGCAGTTAAGTGAGAAGCAACATGATGGAAGATAAAATAAGCCAAGAAAAGAAAATTAAGTGCTTGGTTTAACCATGTAGAGTTTTGCAGAACATTTTTCATGTTAAGATGAGTTGGGGAGAGGTGTACATGTGTACAACATCACTACTCCCTCTAGTAACACCTTGCAGCAGGAAAAAAATCTGCCATAAGGTAGTTTGAAAAGGTAGTTGATAAGGTTTCTTTGATTGTTGGGGGGATTTTTGTTTGTTTGTTGGGGCTTTTTGGGAGGGAAGGGACTTGTTTGGCTTTTTAACACTGCTGAAAATCCTAACATCCTAGGATCTCAGATCCCTGCTCCAGTAAAAACCAGCTCAGCTTCATCCTGACATGGGGTTGGATGAGTTCACAATCTCAGGCCTAGGGTTGTCCTGTGCAGGGTCAGGAGCTGGACATGATCATAGTATCATAGAATGTTAATGGGTTGGAATGGACCTTAGAGATCATCTAGTCCCAACCCCCTGCCCTGGGGAGGGACACTGCTCACTAGACCAGGTTGGCCAAGGCTTTATCCAGCCTGGCTTTGATGATCCTTGTGGGTCCTTTTCCAGCTCCAGATATTCTATTGTTCTAATCAAGAATTGGGCATAACAGCTTTCCATGACATAGAACAAAAGGGACATTTCTAAACCACACTAACAAAAAATATATATGACCATCCCTCCCACTGCCTTGTTTCTGAATAGTTTTTGGTGGGACTGAGGAACAGAAAACCACAGATGTAATGGATCACACAAAGGAATACACAAAACCAAATTATAGCAGGTTTAAAGGCAAGAGACCAAAGCAAACAGGCCACATGCAAACTCTGTTACATCTGCTCCTACCATGAAATCCAAATTCCTAAAATGCAGAAGGTCACCTGTGTTATAAACCTGCAGCAATAGCTTTGATTCTCTGTCCCAAGCAAAGAAAATCCAAGTTCAGTCTTTGTCAGTAGCTTCCCATGTCTGGAAAGAGTTGTGCATAGCAAGGGTTATTTGGCATTTGAAATCTAAACAAAGAGGATCAGGAAACATTCATAGATGTTTGTTCATTATGCTTTTTGCACTGTTGCTTGGTTATATCTATTACAGCAGGTTTATAAAGAAGGGATTGGGAAGCACCATTCATGGGGTAAGGACACTCTAAAAAAAAACACCTCCATCCTTCTGGCTCTCTACAGCTAAAGCTACTGCCATGAAGCCTAACCAAGTCCTGCAGATGTGCCCGAGGTTGAATGCTCCATAGGGAGCACTTCACTCAAGGGCAGTGCATGGCTCAGACCTTTTGATTCAGACCAGGCACAGCATTAACAAAAATAATTCTGACTATTAGACACAGAACAGAGCCTTTTACAGAACAGAGCCTTTTACCAAACAGCACATCATTAAACTGCAAGGCTCATTGCCACCGGATGTTGTGAAGCCCAAAATGATGAATGGATTCCAAAAGGGATTAGACAAATTCAGGAAAGGGAGGTTTGTCCAGATGGGTGATGAAACATGAAGGCTCAGGGAACCTTTAAACCACTGACTGCCAAGAGAAAGCAGGACACATCAGGAGCCACACCACTTGTCCCAGTTCTCCTTGGCTTGTCCATATGCCTATGTCTGGCTGGACAAACCTTTGATATGGCAGTTGTGTTCTCAGCACCAAACAGGCACCTGTGAGATGCACCTTGTTTTGGCTACAACATTTAACCCACCTGCACTATCCAACCCTTTGAATGACAACAAGAATTGACCCAGAAGCATCAAGCACACACCACAGTACTGTTTTGGCAGTTGTAGCCTTACAGCACTTAAAAGGAGGGTTATACAAAAGAGTGAGAAGGACTTTTCATATATGCAGACAGTGACAGGACACAGGCAATAGTTTCAAACCAAAAGATATTTAGATTAGATGTTAGGAAAAAGATTCTTGACTGTGAGGGTGGTGAGGCACTGGCACAGAGAAGCTGTGGACATCCCATCCCTGGAAGTGTTCAAGGCCAAGTTGGATGAGGATTGGAGCAACCCTACCTCTGCAGTCCCAGCAGCAATCCTGCTGTGTCTCCAGCAAGCCTCCCACCCACGACAGCCCTCGGCACGCTGGGCTGTGGACATGCCTCACACAGCTCCTGCAGCAGCACAGCCATGTGTCAGTGTCAGTCTCTCCCACTGCCCCTGCCAGGGAACGCATCTGACTTTGTAATGAATCGCCCATTTGTCCCCCTAACACCTCAGCCAACCCTTTTGTTCAATTTGGGAGATAAAGGCTTAACAGCTCCACAGCAGGCATCATACAGCAGGATTTGGCCTGCTCTTTCCCCCTCCTTGTCCTGTCTGTGGGATAAATCGTGCTGTCCCTCCTGAACACTGCCTGGTCTGTTCTCGGCGGATGCTGCAGTCACATAGCTGCCCTTGCCCAGACCACAGAGACTGGCAGCGAGGGAAGAAACTCCCTGTAGCCAACACAGCAGCTTCCCTCATTGCCTAGAGATATCCCTGTGCACACACCCCCACACCCATACAAGCAGCACAGCAGCTAGAGAAAAAATAAAGTTTACTCTCCATATTACACAGATCAAGTTGGGGGATTGAAATTGAACCTTTGAGGGAAACACAGTGAATGTGAAGAGCTTCTCAAGTTCATTGGAACAGGAAAACAGGAGAAAGAGATTCTTACTCTGTCTCCAGGCCTAGTTTTATATTCAGGACCTGGAGGTCCCACCTGGAAGCAGAGACTGGCTCCTAGTCAACTTCTGGATAAATGACAACTTCTAGAAACAAGCATGTGGATTCAGGCAGAAGGGGGGGGTTCACCTTCCCCTCCCCTCAAAACATGTTACCCAGCCCCTATTATATATCGCAGGGAGGTCAGCTCATGGAGTATTTAGATGGTTGGGCGGTTTGACACATCATCTGATCTATTTTGGGAGCAGTTTACGGTTCTGCAATTCCTCCCCTGCACAGCAGCGATAGCTTTTCCACTCTAATGTCATATTATCCTTGTAGCAGGTTTAAAAACTAAACAGGTGAAAAAACAAACTTTCAGGGCACTGAACAGAGCAGGATGCATGAGAGACATTATGGTGATGGAATGGTAGAAGTTTATCATCGTTCTGAGCCCCAACAGAGGCTGTGGGAATGAATTATGAACATACAGGTTGATTCCTTAGAGAACTCAACAGGAAGATACTCAAAGGCTCTTGCATGGAGGTTATCCCATGACAAGAGAGGTCTCAGGATGTCTTTCTAAAGGTGCTCTGCAGTCCTGAGGTTTAACAAGCCTCAAATTAAACTTCAGTTGTCAGAGCTTCAGCTAAACAAACCAGCTCTGGACAAGGTTTCAAACCCATCAGGTAAGGATAAGCCACTAGTGCAGGAGATTGTTGTTGCTGATATATCCTAAGACAGACTCCCATGAAGCCAACCAACATCACAAACTAGACTTCTGCTCCAGATGCAGGGGCATTGCATTCCCTGCCATTCACTGAACATTGCTCTTTGCCTTGGTCTTCCCCACCATCCCAAAACACTGCTCCTCCACACCACAATTTGTCCGAACAAGAGGAAAAGGGAAAGAACAAACAAGGTGAAAAATTGCCATCAACCTTCCAATGTCCATTCACCACCAGACAGGCCCAGGTGTCACACCATTACAGGAATGGTGTCATCCTTCCTCAAAGGACTAAATCCATGCCCAGTTTCACAGAAGCAAAGCAGCTGCTGTGACAGTAGTTAATCACAGGTGATGAATGAATCAATATTGACAGCCAAGATGTTTTTAACAGACCTGTGTTGCTGGCAGGACCTTTGAAGGTGACTGGACTACAGAATACAGGCAGACCTCAGCTAGATCTTCCTTTGCCAATGCCTTAGGTGAAAACCCTCAGAATACTTGCTGACTTCAGCACATACTTCTTCTTTAATGATCCTATATAAAGTCTATATGAACAAAGCCATATAAACCAAAATACTATAGCCTAAGAAGAGTCACAGTTTCATTGTGAGTGCTGCTGAGCAGACAGGACTGCATATGATCCATGAATACATATAAGAGAGAGGGATAGCAATTTTTCTAACAGGCAGATAGTGGTAAGATAAGGGGGAACAGTTTTAAACTAAAAAGAAGAGATATTTAGGCTAGATGTTAGGAAGAAATTCTTTACTCGGAGGGTGGTGAGGCACTGGCACAGGTTGCCCAGAGAAGCTGTGGCTGCCCCATCCCTGCAAGTGTTCAAGGCCAGGTTAGATGGGGCTTGGAGCAAACTGGGTTAGTGCAAGATGTCCCTGCAGGAGGTTGGAACTACATCTTTAAGGACCCTCCCAAGCCAAAGCATTTTATTATTCTATGATCCACCTTCAAAGCAATACATTTATGCTGAGGAATTACAAGACAAATCCTTTATGCATTGTATTCAAGCAGCACTTGGGGCACACTCAACCAACTAGTATTAAGGAAAGTATTTCCTTCCTGTATTGATCATCCATCCATCCAACAAAGTAGCATTAAAAAGGCAGGGGGAGGACAACAAGCCAAGTGTTATACATAGCAAATTGTGATTAGATTATGAAACTTTAAGAAGATCTTAACAAGTGGACAGTGTGCATTTTACATAATTAGCTTGTTACTTATAAATGCCTTCCATAGTGCCAATGGCAGATTTTCACCACCTAAAATAGCCTAAAGCTGTTGGATTCAAGAGCTCCTGCCATCCCAATTTAGATCAACTCAAATACAGAAACCACGAGGTGGTTTCGTTACACCAAGATTAAGAATTGAATCGGCTCTTGTGTGCCTGAATGTTGGAAGGGGTAAAAGATTACAGAGGGCAAAGACATATTATGTCACGCTGTGCCTTGCCAGCCCAATCCTCACTGAATGTGAAAGCTGTTCCTAACAGCATTTTGTCAGATTTCAAGTTACTTTTGGGGGGGGGGACAGAGCCTTGCTTTAAGACTGGATGTAAAGATGCAGCGTTGTGGGATGCCACAGCTGCATCCATATTCATTTAGCAGAGAACTGCTCCCAAGCTCCATGAGGCATATCCTTCATCAAACTGGGACTGTTTCACCTCAATTCCAAGAAGCAGCTCAGAGAAAGCCTTGAGTTACAACCACTGCCTAAAAAAAGATGACCTCAGAAGTAGCAAACTAGTTAAAGAAACCATTTGATTCGCAAGTTGTTCTTGTTTGACAAGGAAGTTCAACAAAAGCAGAGCTACACTACGTTATTCCTATGCCAATCCTCTTTCCCAGTGTCACAGACAGCTAAAGGGAAAAACATTTTCAGTTCTAAGTAAAATGTGCAAGAAAACATGCTAGAAATAACTTGAGGAAAAACTGTATTAGATACATGGTGGCCATGTAGCTACTGCTGTGTACGGCCCCAAAGAACTTGAGGAGAATGGAAAATACTTCCTGTACAAAAAGGTTCTGGAAAATCCATTGCTTAGACACAAGAAAGGTAGACAGAGACTTTGGACAAGGGCCTGGAATGACTGGACAAGGGGGAATAGCATTAAATTGCCAGAGTGCAGGGTTAGATTAGAGAGCAATCAGAAATTCTTCCCTGTGAAGGTGGTGAGGCACTGGCGCAGATTACCCAGGGAAGCTATGGCTGCCCCATCCCTCAATGTGTTCAAGGCCAGGTTGGATGAGGCTTGGAGGAACAAGCTCATTAGAGCTAATCACAGCCTGAGCAGGGCAAGATGTCCCTGCAGGACATTGGAACTACATCTTTAAGGTCCCTTCCAATCCAAACCATTGTATGATTCAATGATTTTGCTTTGTCTGAACAGTTTTACTCTTTACACCCCCAGAAGTGGGTTTTGGGTCCACCCTCCAACATATGTACAGTACAGGATTTGAACCTTTTGCTTTAAAAAGACTGTCAAGTTTCAGTTGGATGAATGACAGTTTCAACTGAACTGTGAGAAACTATAGCAAGGCCAGAAGCCCTGGCTGAGAGATATCCCATTAATGTACACATTTGAGAAAAGCCAACTGGAAAGAACCAAAGCCAACTGGTGCACTTTCTGCACTCTACAAGAATGACCAAAGTTGATAATCTGCCTTACAACAAATTGTTTGTGTGGCCTGAAAATACATGTTTCATCTCCCAGTCCAGGTCTGGATATCAGTTTAAAGATTCCAAAGCATTTAGCTGACATCTCATTTGAGATAATTATCAATACCCCTAAACTCCTCTTGAATTCAGAATGCTACAGAGTCCATCTGTAAATCAGATGAAGAGATATGGTATCTAAATTATTCCTTGTGAAACCCTTTGAGAACTCAGAAGCTGAAGAAGTTTAAAGAACAAAATTGTTATATACAAATGACCTGAAGTTCAGTCACTCAAGGGCCAGGAAACATCAGCATAATTATGTGTCTGCAGTAGAAAATCATTTCTATCTAGAAGGTTATGTAGCCACATTCTGCATGTGGTATTCTTGTCCAGGTCACCATCTTGTCTTCATTCCCTCAGGACAGCTGGATGGAAAGCAGGCAGTGGACCATGCAGGAATAAATAGTGATCTCACAAGTATCATTTATGGGAATTAAAATCCATTCTAGCAGGGCCACAGTAGAAGGCAAATTCAGTAAAAGAGCTTTTACAGTTGTTCCCAAATCATTAACACACCTCATTTTCCAGTCTTTACGATTCCCTAGTGTGATAACTAAACATGGGATGACCTATAATAATTCTAAGTACTCAGAAGTAATGAAAACAAAGCTGACTTGAGGCATCATAAGTGATGTTGTAGATAAGTCGACTCTTGACAGCTTTCTCTGAGCTGTGTGTCTCAAACAGCATCTTAAAAACACCCAAGAGGCACCAAATGCGTTTTCCATTGAGTACAAAATGTAGATAATGGGTTGTAAATCAGCCTTGGGGCCACACACTTAATGAGAACAGTAAAGAAATATTTTGTAATTGCCCATTCACTGAAAGAGGTGAGGAACTTGCAGACCAAACTTTGCATGTAATCACAAGGCAAAATTCCATTGCAATGTGTGTGCACAGAAGAGATGATTTGGGTTACTAATACAGTTCACCTCTGAAGTTTTCCAAATTTACATGTGAATGCTTACATTAGCAGTAATTGTGCATTAAAAGGCATCTGCAGATACTTTAGGTATTGGCATTAAGTCACACTATGTCTGAATTCACTTGCTGATGTAGTTATGTTCAGTTTTTCATGGATTTGTCAGAATTGGTGTACTACCAAGGGACAAGAAAATTGCAGGGACTCCAGCCTATACACATCAGGGAAATGCTGCGGGTTGAATAAATAATCAGATAATAAACCTATTTGTGATGATGCTTTAGTGCAGGTGGAATTTGTCTGACATGGAAATACTACAAAAGGGAAAAGAAAAATTAAAAGACATTCATAAGCAAGACAGCTTTGTCCTAAGTCTCCCAAAACAACCTGAATCTTCCTTTTCACCTCAGCCCTTCTTATTCTAACACAACCAATAATAAATAACACTGAGAACCCTCTCTCAAACTACTCCATCAACAGATGCTCATTAGAGCTAATCACAACCTGAGCAGCTCCAGCCTGAAATGGAGTTTCCATCTGTGTTCAAAATGCATGTGGGCTTGCTGTACAATTCCCACATCCCACATCTTTCAGAGGGTCTGGAGACTGAGTCATCAGTCCCAGGATGATACAGGGCACAACTATATGGAACTTATCAGAATTAAAGCCAATAGGCTAAAACAAATTTTAACATTCAAGCCAGAAGGATTTAATTTCATTTCCAAGTGTCACAAAGGTGCTCAGCTATAGAATAACATCTCAAAAAAAAACCCCAGGAATAATTATACTGGAGCAGGAGCAAATTTATATTTCCAATTTAAAAAAGAACTTGCCTATGAATAAATCTCCCCAGCAAGTTTCCTCACCATGAAGGTAAGCAAGATCAGAGCTGCCCACCCAATACTAGATAATCTGAAGATAATTCAGGGCAAAAAGAAGTTAAAATCTGGCCGAACCACCAACTGTAGACACTTGCACTCTAATTCGGTTATTTTTCTCCTTGAATCCTGTGACAAAGCATATTAGAAAGGAAGGGCATGAATGCAAATTAAAGGAAAATACTTAGGAGAATCAGAGAAGTTTCTGTTTAAACAGATACACACCCCAAGATGAGATCTCTTTGGTTTCTGGTACAATCTGAACCAGAATTCCCAGTGCTTTAAGCAAATCACTGCACAAGAGCATTGCTGAGGCAGCAGCTGAAACCTTAGAGCACTGCGACAAAACTTGGCTACGTCCTGCTCTTAGGTTTTACGTCTTTCCCTGGTAGACAGTATCACATTCCCCAACCCCTTTCTTCGTCTGAGCTTGAGACTTTCCAGTTGGCTCCATGTCAAGAAAACTGTCCCACCCCCAGCCTTGGTCTCTCATCCCTGGAAGAACCTTTTGCCAAGCCCTCCACAGACCTCCCTGGCTCCCACCAGCCCTCCCTGAGGTTATGGAGGCATCCAGCATCCCTGACCTGCATCCCCATGGGACAGTAACCCACAAGTCTCACACTTCACTTCCTTGAAACTCCACAAGCATGGGTTACACTTGCAATTCCATAGGCTGAACCACAAGAACAAGAGTGGCAGGAGCTCACTTGCTTTGCCAGTTTTCACTCCACCACAATCCTCAGAGTGACATTTGTTTTCTCGATGGTGGAGAAAGGAATCCCTCTCCAGCCCCAAAATAGCAGTGGTTGAAAGTGCCCCAACAACATATAACTCACACACAGCTGCAGCAATAAGCAATAATAAAAGTAAAATCAGGGAAAGACATTTTATAGCAAAGGAACAGTCAAGAGACATTGACTTTGTTGTTGTTACAGGCTGACTAGCAGGTCTCAGGATGAAGGGAGCAATAACAACCCATTCTAGGACACAACTATTGCTATTTAGCATCAAAACCACTATTTGTATTCATTTCTTCCACCCTGTGTCAAAGAGTTCAAGCAAGTACTCAAGACTTATCTCCTAGGAGCATGACTTCCCACCCAACTTTTTGCTGAAGAATATTCACAGTGACCGTCTTGACATTTCAATAACAAACTCTGATCTATTCTGGAACTGTCAAGAAGTAAAGTGAACTTTAGCAAAGCAAATGGCAGCTTTGAGGAGGAAAGTAAGGCCCAAATCACAGAAAGATAAGAGGAAACCTTTCTACTGGAGCTCTGTAACACAATTTCTTTGTGAATCAAAAGAATTCTTCACTCTGGAATTTTGCTCCGAGGTAAAGAGGGCTTGCAACTAATTAAAAAAGCCCTCCAAGTTTCCAAAGTATTTCAAGTGATAAAACAAAAGTTACAGCCTGAAAATAAATCATAACAGGAATATGCACACACTTGAGAGGAAAAAACCAACAGATATAAACCTACACTGGAAAAATCTTACACTTAGTGCAGCCAAAATGCCAGTTGATACATGTCACATTTGGGTGCTCTAGGCAACGCTATCACAATGGCTAATACAGGCAGGCAGAGCTCCAAGACTAATGTCCTAAGCCCAAGAGGACACACAGATGCTTCCTGGAGCCTTAGAGAACAGTGATGGCATCTCAGGCCTTTTGCTGAAGCTTTCACACACGTTTAGCATCTTGAGCAGCAGCACGAGTCAAAGCAAGGCTACGACCTCTCAGACACCGTTACCGGCTAATCCTTCCTGAAGGAGGGCCTCAGAAAACATTTAGATTGAAGTATCCATGAGATTAAGATGTTTATCCATCCTGTATTCTGCACTTTTGTGATTTCAATGTCTCCTGGCTGCAAGAGCTCAGGAGGACCAAAGGCCAAGAACGAAAGAGAACAACTTGGGCAAAGGGAAAGGATAGCAACGCTAACAAATGCTCTGTGTGTTTGCTAGAAACCTGTCAGCAGTCTGCACATAAAAGACTAAAACAAAATTAGGGGAGATTTTACCCCAGATGGAAATACCTTGTGCAGCTGAGTTGACAGATCTACTGAGCGCAACAAGAACTAAGAACATAACGTGAAACTATAGAAAGAGCAAAATGCTAAGACTCTCCAGGTGTTTGTATCTGGATTCAGCCAGAATTGCTATGAACCCCTTAAGGTCACCTCAGCCGACCAACAGGCCAAAGCTGTCTCAGCACAAATGCTAAGAAGGTCAGTTAATTCCTGGTCTGACTGGAGAAAGTCTGTCAGCAACTGCATGTGAAGATGAGGGATCTTCCCTTCTCCCACCTCAAACTGGAATGGAGTCTGGCACTAGAGTCCCTATGGGGAAACCTCATGGAGACACCCAAATCATAGAATATCCTGAGTTGGAAAGGACCCACAAGGATCATCAAGTCCAACTCCTGGCCCTGTACAGGACTAGTTGCAAAACCTCACCATATACCTGAGAGTGTTGTCCAAACACCCCTTGAACACTGGCAGGCTTGGTGATGTGACCACTTCCCTGGGGAGATGTTGTGGTGCACAAATGTTCTCTGGACAAAGAACCTTTTTCAAATATCCAACCTAACCCCCAAACAGCTTCTTGCCATTCCATTAGGTCCTGTCATTGGCCACTATAGAGAAGAGCTCAGTGCCTGCCCCTCTGCTTCCCCTGGTGAGGAAGCTGTAGACTGCTATCAAAATGCTGAGCTCTTCCAAGCACAGTATGTAGTAAAAGAATGAAAGCCTCCAAAACAACTTCAGCCATGTACTACAGGAAAGCATGCTTTTCATGACAGCATGACACAAGTGGAAAAGAGTTTACGTAAAACTAGAGGACAGAGGACAAAGACAGTAGCAAAACCAGAACATTTCTCAATGCATGTGGAAAGAGGAGGACAGGGGCTTATGGTAAGGTGACCAGTAAAAGTTTATCTTACCTTCATCCTAAAATAACTACCATTTGTAGAATGTTCACAGCAGTTTGCAAACTCAAAGGTTAGGGAGCTCACACCTGCCACAGATCAAACACCACAACTTCATTCCAGTACAACAAAGCCACACGGAGCTACTGTACTGCAGTTGCTCAGAGAGGCTGTGGCTGCCCCATCCCTGGAGGTGTTCACAACAAGGCTGGATGGGCCTCTGAGCAACCTGGTCTAGCTGAAGGTGTCCCTGCCCATGGCAGGGGGTTAGAACAAGATGATCTTTAAGGTCCCTTCCAACACAAAGCATTCTGTGATTCTACAATCATGCCTTTGAGTTGGATGCTGCATGGCAGGAGTTGCATGAGAACATGGGACAAGTTATCCAGTGCTCCCCTAAAGTTTCTGGACCAATACGTATTGTGGCTCATTTTGGATGATGGGGAGTTGGTCGTGGGTAAGGACAGTCCCTGATAGTTTTATGTTCCTACACATTTGGTCATAAATAAATGGATGAGTAGAAAAGAAGGAGAGAAAGTCAGGACACCACTGGACAACTCCCAGGAAAGGTTTTACAGCCTTCCCCCCAAAAAACATTGGTTGCACACTGAAAGCCTCAGAGCTGGTGAGGCAGGTTTAATTTTAGAGCACACTCATGGGATTTGCTTACATAATTTTCTTGATTTGGAAGGCTTTTTATTTTTCTTAGTGAGAAAAGCTGTCCAAATTTATCACGTTAAGTAGGGGCTGTTTGCCCATAAGGATCTTAAAATACATTGGCTCTGATTTTCCTTTTAAAGTTTGCATATCACAATTAGGGCAACATGGAATTAGAGCAGATTTAAAAAGTGAGGTGGGAAAGAAACCATTAAAAAGGACAAATCCTTACCAAATTATACTGGCACCTAAATTCAATGGACCACAGGTTGTCAAGAGGCTGCTGAAAACAAGGCAGCAAGAGTGTTCCAGTCTGAACCCATTAAGCAGGACATGTACAAATCCTACAATAGATATTTTGATTCATTTTAAGGCTTATTTTAAGATTTTTTCAGTGATTTTAAGTTAATCTCTGTTAAAGGTGCATTTATGAGTACAGGAGAAGATGTTGGCCTCATCTAACTGCACAAGAACTTAGTCTGCAAAGGAATTTCTCCTTTGAGTATCTTGTAAACCAGTCCTCAAAGTCAGAGATATGACTTGGTTGCAGCCTTGATACTACTCCAAACTTAATTCTGTTCAGTTCCTCCACCCGTCCATCACTAGCTCACAGCAAGAACTCAATCCCAGAGTCACAGAATATTCAGAGTTGGAAGGGAACCAGAAGGATCATCAAGTCCAACTCTTGGTCCTGCACAGGACACCCCCAAAAATCACACCATGTGCCTGAGTGTATTGTCCAATTCAACTTCTTATGTTTGTTCTTACCAACCTGAAATCACAAAGCACCATAAAACCATTATACTAATATCACAGTTGATCCATTAC
Source organism: Acanthisitta chloris (assembly GCF_000695815.1). Taxonomy (NCBI): domain Eukaryota; kingdom Metazoa; phylum Chordata; class Aves; order Passeriformes; family Acanthisittidae; genus Acanthisitta; species Acanthisitta chloris. The sequence goes on from NW_008659951.1 coordinate 40,376, forward strand.
TCCCAATTTTAACACTAATTAGTTCATTTTTTTCACATGGAACTTAAGCATTTTCTAGAGCAGAGAGCTTCCAAACATGTGGATAGGTTGCAGCAATAGAAAAAAGGGATCAATTTACATCGTCTGAAAATAAAGCAAGGAAACATCATGGATCCCATTAATGCCACAGGCCAGCATCCCTCAGACTGAGGGCTCACAGGAGGGAGAATTCAGTTAATGTCACCAGATAAGTTACACCTACTGAAAACCCATTTTAAGAGCCATGCCAGCAGGTCCTTTACCCTCCTGCCTAATGGTCATAGCAATGCACAGTGGAAGAAGTCTCACAACCAAGCAAAATCATTTCATTTGGGTCTAAAATGCAACTCACAAGTCTATGAAGGTCTTGCATTCAGGTTTCCAGCACTCCTGACCACTTACAAGAGCAGCCCCAGAGTTCCTTGCCACCACTCTAGGAAGCCACAAGGGATGGAAAAGCCACACTCTGGGCTACTCTTTGATGTGACCAATTGCCACTTCAAAGGCAGCTCATGAGCCTTCCTCTCAGATGATGGTTACAAACTCAAACACCAGCTGCCTGCAGTCATTGAAGTTTGAGGTCTTCTGGCCACAAGCTAAGGGTGACAACCCCAAGATAGATGCAGAAGAATGAGCTAAAGCAGGTCCTCATCTCTAACTTGCCACACAGCAGGATGGCAACTCTTGCAGAGAGCTGGACCCTCATTGCCATTGAGGTACCTCTTCACCCAGCAACTGCAACCTTATTTGTTGTCTTTACTAAAAATCCTACTTTATAGAAGCATTTCCTCAACAAAGAAGCCTTCAAAAAGCTGTCCTAGAAAGGTCATCAGTGCATCCTGCCAAACCATGCTATCTGCAAGCCCTTCTCTCCTGGGGATGCCTGGACAAGCCTGAGAAGCCCTCATCCCTGGAAGTGTTTAAGACCAGGTTGAATAGGGCTTGGAACACCCTGGTCTAGTGGAAGGTGTCTCTGCCCATGGCAGGGGCTTGGAACTGGATGATCTTTAAGGTACCTTCTAACCCACACTTTCTATGGTAACAAAAAGCCTCCTAAGACCTGATGAACATTACTGCTCCAGAAAACCCGATTTAATGCATAACCACAAATATCTACATTGTCACTGTTTATGCCCACCTCATGGCCAAGCCTGAAGGTGAACAGGGACTGAGGAGCGGCATGGTGATGTCCTTCAGCCATGCACAAGCTGAAGGAAGAGTCCCTTGGTGGTAAGATTAAATCAGCTTATGGTTGCGCCAGAGCCACAAGCAATATGCAGACTTTGCACAGTAGCACACTGGGTCCTTTGAGGGACTTCTGAGCTGCAGCATTGCAGCACAGAGAGGTCTCACAGCCCCAACACAGCAGGGTAGCAGCATCCATGTTGTGCTCATGTGCCATGTCTGTTCCTTTCTCTGCAGCCTACAGAGACACTGTAAAAGCCCTGAAAAACCCAACCTAAAGAAACTAAAGGTTTGTTCCCCCCTCCGAAAAATCCCTTATATAGCTGCCAGCTGCTGCTGTGACCACCCAAACTGCTCACCCATTTCTTAAGTGATGCTAAACTAAGTAGAGGGGCTGAAATATCATAAGCAGGAGGAGACTCAAGGAGGGGAGGGTGAAGTTACACAGGGCTATTAGTAAAATAAACCTTCGCTCTGGCAGCCTGAAGCAGCAGTACCAAGAGCAGTGTTGGCACTTGTTTCAGTCATCAGGTTTAACCCTTCTTTCCTTGGCCTCCACCCCTGTGAAAGGTGGCAAAGCCGTGCCAAATAGCCATTCCTTCCTCAGTCTGCTGGCAGCTGCTCTTCAGGGATTAAATTTGGATCCAGAGCAGCAAAACAGGGGTCTCAGGTGAAGGCCAAGAGGTCAGGATGGTATTAAATTGGTTAAATGGGCTGCAGGGTTACAGGCAAGGGGCTGGTGAGTCCCATCTGCAGAGGGGTCAGTGTTACCTCCTGATCCCTTTGGAAAGCAGAGGTAAAATGTTTAGGATCAGTATGAAGGAAAAAATAGGCTATGATCATTTTTCCCCCTCAGCTCAGGGACCTTCCCTGGCACTGGCAGGATTCCCCTCTTCTCCTCAATACACAAATCACCCAACACTCAAAATGCAGAAGAAAATCCCTGTCCCACCCAACTCTCTCCAAAGCAAGAATTATCCTGCCCACTTGCCCAGGCCACCACATGTAATGACTGCTTTTCACTGAAACTTCAAGAAAATAGAGGCCAAACTCTTTCACAACCACAACTCATCCTCAACTGGGGAGTTAAATTACTGAGATGAGTGTGCTATTGGTGAAGTATTCTCAGTTCATCCAGTGACTTAAGGACAACAGAGAAAAACTGGTGTGTGACTCACTGCCCTGCATTTTAAGTGAAAAAGCAAAGATCTTGGTTTGAAGAATTAAAGAAAAAAAAGTAAGATCAGGAAAAGAAAATAAGAGTAAAAAAATAAAAGAGCAAACAGCTCTAAAACACTCTGGTTGGGCAGTTTTAAGCACTGAATCAGTAGATGCAGAAGTTCTTCAGAGGAGGTGGTTCACACATCAGCCTAGGTAAAGTGTTTGCAGCTTTCTATCTGAGAGCTGCCTATATTAGTCATCTGTAAGGGGACACTCCAGCAATGCTAACTGAAATGAATCGAGCACAGGAATGCAAAGTGGGGTGGTTAAACCACATCAGTTTTGGAGTGCCTCCTTCAAACAAGGCTCTAAAGTGCCCTTAATTCAGTTTAGCCTGATTTGCATTGAAATCAAGTATGTTAAAGTGAATTAAGGATCTTTAATCCCCAAGGAGAGTGTTTCCACCAGGGCTAGTTAAGAGTAATTGAACTAATCCACTTTAAAAGTCAGTTCAGATTAGTTGTGCTAAGTGGCTGTGCAGATGAGGCCTAGGAGCACAGGGACTGTCTCTAGCATAAAATAATCACATCAGACTGCCTCTGGGGCTGCTCTGGGAGGACAGCTAGACAGGCTGGGAGGGATCCAAAACACTCAAATAAGAACGCTAATAGAAATGTCTGCTTGTGCTTGACAGGTGCCATCTGGTTGCAACCAAAGGCATTTTCCACATGTATTTTCTATACACACCATATATGCTGGGAATGGCTAAGAGGAAGCTGGTTTTTATGGGCAGCTCAGGGACCAGGTTACTGGTCCAAGAGGTGTTGGCAGCATCTCTCATTCAAGCCATGCTTGAGGCTCACATCCCCTCACTTAAATATGAAATATAGGTCTACATGAGAATGTAGACCTGTTTGGGACAGGGAGACCTGTCCCAAAGACATCAGAAGGTATTTGGGGCTCAGGGCAGGACTGAAGGGATCAAATCCACCACACACTAAATGACTGGGGGGTTGTTTTCCCCATGTAGTGCTACCACACCCATGCTACTCTTCTGCAAGTTCCCAGGGTGTTACCCACTTCCCACTGATTTTCTTTGTAGCTTTTCAACTGAAATCAACTGGTTAGAGCTAAAGCAGTTCACAATTCCCACAGAAATAAGGCAATATACATCAAAGAGAGGGTTAAAAACCACCCTAAAAATCACATCCTCCCCCAATTTTTACTGCAGGTGCCCCTCCCAGACCAGGCAGCAGCACCAAGCAGACTCAGCACAGGTTTGCCTTTCTAGGAAAGCATCAAGCCCCTGTTTGATCCAAGCCAGTTCTTCCCCAGCTAAGAATAATCCCCCCAGCTGCTGTTTGATGTACACATTGCCATGGATGCACAGTGTTTTCTATCTGGGAGATATACAGGGGAGAGGGAGGGAGTCTGTGTATGTTCACTCTAGTTAATGTTTCCTGTGTGGTTCAGGCTGTTATACCTACAGGTATGTTTATTCCACTACTTTAGCAAACCAGCAGACTTTTTAATGGAACTGTTGATATTTTTCCTGGCTGCTCCTCCTGGAGAGGAGAGGCAGTGTACAAATCAAGTTCATTCCTAGCTCCAGCCTGAAGCTACTCTTCTCTCTCCTCCTGGGACCGCAGGGAATTGAAGGTTTCCATTGCACTGGTCAGGTTTCTTCCTTCTCCAGCCTTCAAGTTTTAGATACACAAACAGAGGCTCTCAGGCAGCTGACAGTAGCAAGAGCAATGTGTGGCTGGTGCTTTATGCAAGGGTAGCAGCTGCACTGGAAATCCAGCCACACACCTCCCAGCAAGGGTCTGGAAAGGGATAGCAGGTGCAACACTGCACCCCTAAAATGAAGCCTCCACTACTCTTCTTGTTCTGCAGTCAGAGCCTGTGGGCTGAATCTTGATGTTTCCTGCTTATAAACACTTCAGAGCTCACTAATCCATTAGTAGCACCCCCATACATTGGTTTCTGAACTCCCTTTATTGCTGCAACTGAGCAGTAACTCCAACCTAGAGGGCTTTGCTTCATCAGGCACATACTGGAGGCACTTTCATTTATCATCCATAGTCCAACAGCCCTTTGGGATCTTCAGAAAAGCCAAAGAATGTGCACTAAGACCCTGACTCAGCTCACAGCCTGCTCCCCCCCAAACGTCAGCTCTGTCTGACAGCTGAAGTACCCTGAGCCACACAGCTCCTGGGCAATCTCTCTGCTCCCTTCACCCCCGTGGTAGTCAGGTAAAACTTACTCCAAGGCTATGAACACATCCAGACACATCAGCCAGGTTTAGAGCCACTTCAATCAAATGCACTTAAAAGGAGCCCTCCAAAGAGCTCTGGTAACAGAGTAAACAGCCCCACACAAGCAGGCAGAAGCATTTGTTTGGACAAGGCTGTCCAGCTGCCTCTTGACCCTGTGCTGCTCATCTGTCCAACAGCAGCTGAAGCAGAGCATCCTTGAGAGCAGCTCACCAGCCTCATACCTCAACTCAGTGCTGAAGCTGTTAGCACCTCGGAGCAGAGGGAATCACCCCCCACCTCCACACCACCAGGTGCCTCGCTGCCTACAGCACAGTCTGCAAGGCAAAGTATCCAACCTCAGCTGGCTGCTGAGAACATGCTAAAAATCCAGCCAGTGTCACCATGTAACAAGATCAGTAAGCCTGTGCAGTCCCAAACTGAGGGATATTTGTCCCGATGAGTCAGACAAGGCCAAACTGTCAAGCTCACCTCCTCCCTCCCAGCACCAGCTACCACTCTCAGATTTTCCATGAGCCTTGCAGCAGCCCAAGTGCCTCAAGGGATGCAGTGCTGAGGGAGGATGCCCTTCTCTTACCCTGGTACCTCCCACAAGGCAGTGTCTGGGACAGCCCTGGTGAACCCAATCCATGCACTAGGGAAGACTGGGAACACAAAACCCCCAGAGGCTGCAGTTACTTTTAATGCATCTCCACTACATCAAGTGAGATTTGTTTTGGCATGGTTGTTGATCCCTCTGCAAGCTCAGGAGACAAATATTGGGTTATGCCTGGTACCACTCCCCTCCAAACACCATCTCTTTAGCCCAACATCTGTCCTGCACCTTGCAAAGAGACAGGACTCTGCCTATAAACATATTTTCAGTATGGAGATTCTTGCTTGTAACACTGATCACAGGAACTGCTCAAAGCCATCTTTAGTTCAGTTCACACTTTCCCAAGGGCATCTCTTCAGCTTCAGTCCTCTTTTCAAACTCATGCTAAGCCTCCAGACTTCCAGAGTCAACATGGGACAAGCCAGAAGATAGAAACAGTCACCAGGGATGCAAAACAGCAGTGCTAATGAGCCAAAGGAAGTGTTGGATCTTTGGTTAGACCCTGTAATTCAGCTCAAGTGGCTGTTTCACCTCTGGCCTGTCAGATCAACTTGTTAACCACAGACAGGGAAATAGCTCCCTGCTAGCTCCCAGCAGGAGATTTATCTTTGGCAGGGGCTGAAAACATCCCTACCCCCCTCACCTTTGAATACAGAGAGGCCCAGAGATGCAGAAAGAAATCTGTGCTCTAAATTTGCCAGGTATTTCAAGATCTCACCTTACACTGGAAGAGGATTAGGGCTAGAAAAGAATTTTGTCAAGATTAAGCCAAACAAGTCAGTTCTTTTAAATCAAGTATCAGTTCTGGTGAACTGTCCCCAGAGGGGTTTGGGCTCCAGGATTGGGTTTCTTGTCAGAGGAGATGGGCAGCCCTGGAAAGCTGGAGAGCAGTAAGCTGAACTCTGTATCCCTGAGCTGGGAAAGGTCCTCTGAAGTCATTGACTGCCCTGGGAGGGGCCACCGTTGCCAACAGCAGTGGATCCAGTCCAAGGTGGACCCTCATCTTAAGTGCAAACATTCATCTGTCTCCCAGGTACTCAGTCCCACCAGCTGCCTGGTTCCCAGGTGAACAACCCAACCCTGAACTGAACTTGGCCCCCAGACACTCTGATATCACAGTACATCATAGCTCATCCATTCACATCATAATTCACCTGAGCAAGCCCAAAGCTGGTTCTATACAACAGCAAAGCTGAACTGTACAAGCAGCACCATTGCAACAGGCAGGGGAGCATGTAGTGCTGTGACATGCACCATGTGAGTGGGGTACAGATGCTCCCATTTGTGAGGGGAGACACTAGAAGTCTCCTTTGAGACCACTGATGAAGTTATCCAGGCCTCCTCAGACCTGCGTGGGTTGGGATACTTGTGCCTGAGGCTAGAGAGCAATAGGATGTAAATAAGCTGACAAACACCAAAACAGTGGCCTTGACACATTTCCTATGTTTGCTTGAGTATTTTGCAATGCTTTGTCAGACTTGCCCCTAGCTCATACACCACCACTGCCTTAGAAGAGGCTCTGCATCCCTAGGAGACAGGACTGACTGGTTTCCCAGGGGAATCAGGAGACACTAGTCAAGGCAAGATTGAGAAACAAGTCCTCTGGAAAGCAACCTGGCAGACCTCCTGCAAGAAGGACAGTGACCCTTCCTGCAGGCAGAGTGAGGACATTGTGTCAAGGGCAAGCAGCATAGTTCCCTACCAAAAAACACAACCTATCAGCAGTTCAGCTACCAGAGGACTTAGCGCTGATTCCAAGTGAGGGATTGCATTAGTCTCTGGGATAAAACAAAACCACTGCAAGCTCAGCTTCAGGCGCAGCCAAAGAGAACCATTTCAACCCCCAGAAGATGGAACATTTCACCTTGGAAACTCAGAGAACAAGGTGTTTGCCAATAGTAATCCTAAAAGATGCAGCTGGAAATCCCCATAAGGTCCTCTGGACCATGCAGAACCAACCTCACCTACAATCTTCAGCTGCAATCTCTAATGAAAGTGCAGTTACACCCTCAGAGCTGCCTAGCTTTGTGCTGGTGCTATACCAAGCAGCAGATCATCAATTGTTCAAAAAAAAACCCAATCACTTTGCAGAGAAAGCATGGCAATGAGGACATTTAAGGTCTGAGCTCCCCATCATAGTGAAAACCAGTAAATACACCCAACTCAGCAGGGGTTTACACAACAAGATCTACACTGGGAATTAACTGTAGGAAAACCACGAGGAGTAGGGCACAGCAATGCTGGTGTGCAGTTTCTTTTCAGGTGGGGGAAGTCTACAAAGATCCCAACAAGTCATGAGAGGAACCTGCCAGGCTGTGCATGCCTGAGCTGAGCAGATGGGCACTCCTCTGTAACCTGAGCACTGGGTGATCTGGCAGTCCCCACCAACGGCCCCTGCAGCCAAGTGCAGAGGGGTCAGTGAGCACCAGTGCACTCCCACACACGCTGTAGCAACACAACACACTCCCACGTGCAGAGCTGGGGAAGCTGTCACATCCAGCTGATGGATGAGAGCAGGGAGCATAAGGCACTTTGCGGAGGTGGAATTTAAAGGGTAATAACTTGGTCTGACTGGAAGTTAAAACAGGTATTCTTAAAGACATGGGTGAGCCCACCCCAGTGGATGCTCACCTGGCAGCACTGATGTTTTTGGAGCAGAGTCATGACACCACTACCTTTTGAAAAGAATCATAGAAATATTTGGGTTGGAAGGGACCTTAAAAATCATCTAGTTCCAACTCCCCTATCATGGCCAGGGACACCTTCCACTAGACCAGGTTACTCCAAGACCTGTCCAGCCTTGTCTTGAGCACTTTCAGAGATGGGGCAGTCACAGCTTCTCTGGGCAACCTGTGCCCGTGCCTCAGCACCCTCACAGGGAAGAATTCCTTCCCAATATCCCATCTAACCCTGCCCCCTCAGGCAGTGTGATGCCATTCCCCTTGTCCCATGACACCATGACCTTGTGACAAGCCCCTCTCCAGCTTTCTTGGAAACCCTTTAGGTACTGGAAGGGGATCTAAAGTCTCTCCAAAGCCAGAATTAAAAGGTGCTTAAGATCCAAAAGCAGAAAGCCCAGTTTCAAGCCATGGACTCTGTGCAAAACAATTAATCTTTGCCACCTGTCTCACATGAAGGCACCACCCAAGGGTCAGGCTCAAGTCCCACCCTGGTGTTCTTCAAAACAAACTGTTAATTATCCAGTATTAACAATGGAAGAAAACATAAGTAGACCAAAAGTAGATGGAAATCTCATTCTTTTGCTTATCAGCTGACCTCCACCAACAGGACTTGGTCTTGAAAGCAACAGTTGTTTAACCCTTCTTGCATTGGCAGGTTGCTCTACATTATGGTTTCAGAGAAGTTTAACAGCAGAGCAAGGTTCTGGCTAAACTTCTGATCATTCATCCCAGGATTGCCTTGGCCAGGCAAGAGCATTGGATCATTTGTAAGCTAAGCTCAGATATTCCTGTAAGCCTCTCAGTGCTTCATTCACATCTAGGGGAAATCACATGTTGCTCCACAGCACAAGAAGCCACCTCCTGCTACCCACAGTCAATGGCCAATTATGCTACTTCAGTTTCTGAAATACTCCAAACAGTTTTTCCAAGAAAGGAAACTTTTGCTCCAATTGTGAAACTCATCTATCCAGTGCACAGCAAATGCAGAAGTCAAAGCAAGCTGGTTTTGCCCCAAACTCCATAAGTATCTGGTTGTGCAATTAATACTATTTTAATCAGCTAGACCAAATCAATCTGCTCACAAAATTCATGCCAACTCCCACACAGCCTGATATCTCATCAGCAG
>NW_008659951.1:49432-57310 GCF_000695815.1 Acanthisitta chloris
AGCCAGCACAGACTCAGCATTAATGTCAGATACTGTTGAGTTTGCATATTCTGCAGTGGATGTATAGAAGAGCTGTTTTCCTCTGTTCTTTCCAAAGAAAGATTTCAAGTTTTTTTGAACCTGTCATTTCCCCTTCCCCAAAAAGAAATCCTTCAGCAACTGATTAACATTCTCCCCACAGCTTAAAGAATGACCGAAGATTACAAGCAAACTAGAATACTACAGAGGAGCTGCTTGATCCATTTGAAAAAGAGTTCTCCACAACAGCTGAGGGGAAAAAAAAAGTCAGGATAGATTTTTCTATCAGCTACAGCAAATCCTGTAACTGCTATGTTTATCCATGGAGTCAAAATACTCCCTGTTCCACTTAGCACAGCGCAAACACACATTACAATAAAATGTAAAGCTTACTGAGCTGATATACTTCATAAGTGTATTTTATGACAGTATCTCAAGAGATAAGACTCATTAGCACTTAGGGCCATGATTTGAGGGAACCTTAAAAAGCACAGTTAAAAGAGGAAAAATTTGCATCTAGATGTCCAAAAAACCAACTTCCAAAGGGTTAACCCTTTCCACCCAGCATCATCATAATTTCTAGTTCCTAATCAGCTTGACCTGAGGTGACTCCTGAGCTCTGGGCCAAGTCAGGAAACTATATCCGACCTGTCCAGCCTGCAGCTGGAGCATGTGTTGGTCCAGGACCTGCAGCCATAGGAGCCCCCCATGACCATTTAAGAGTGCAAACAACAGGCTCTCTGCTCCAGGGCTGCTCCTCAGATTGAGAAACCAATTGTATTAACACACTACAAGCCACAAGAGAGCTTTTTTGGCTGCAGAGAGAAAAGGCTGCTTCAGGATGGAGGGAAGCCAGAGGCTCAGCATGTTTGCAGTCTAGAAAGCCAGGTACATGGCACTTCTTGGATTGCTTCAGCACACACCCTCAGGGAAGCTGGCAGCTTGCTATCTGGACAGTTTGGGAACTTGGGGTAAAGAAGTTTGTATCTAACAAAAGCTTTTAGTATGAACAAAGCAAGTGACATCCCACCCAAGAGCTGCCTTTGCAGGAGGCAGCTATAGCCACATGGTTAGACATTGAGAGAGCACCTGCACATAGAGCAGATCAGGATAGCTGTAATACATTGAGCCCTCTTCTCAAATGCCTCAGATAGCAAACATCAGGATAAGAACTGACCCATTTCTCTTCTACAGAACTCAAGTGACCACAGAATCCAAGCCCTGAAGATGCCACATGGTTCCATGTAACTGGAGTAGAGAATCTATATGGAGTTTCTGGCAGCAGAAGTCCCTAAACCTCTGGTGACCCCAGACCACATTCAACTGTTTCCCCAGTGGGGATATTTCAATTTAACATCTCAAGATCTACAAAATCCCCTTCCAATCCAAGTCCCTCTTAGAAGGCATCAACACACAGGGATGCAATAGGGAGACAGGGAAGGCAAGTCTGGCTTTCAGCTTTCCTGAGCTGAACCTTCTAGGCCCCACTAGCCCTGCACAGCTCTGACTAAGCACATGGTATGATTCTTGGGGTTGTCCTGTTCAGGGCCAAGAGTTGGACTCAGTGATCCTTGTGGATCTCTTCCAAGTCAGGTTATTCTGTGATCAGCTCTGCACCACAAACTGCCTCATGCAGTGGACACACCAGTGATGCTCACTGGTTCGGTGCCTCTTCTGGCTACTCAGTCATCTTCACAATAGCTTAGTTCAGTGTCTTCCGGCTTGCCTTTTTCAACAACAACAAAAAAAAAATTTTCAGGAATGCGTAAGAGTCAACATTTATTAGGAATAAACACACTGTCAGAACCTCCTTAAATGAGGGGAATGGAATGGAGAACCCCTGGGACAAGAACACCTATAAGTGCTGGAGAGGGACTTCTTACATAAGCAGATAGTGAATGGACAATGGGGAATGGCTTTAAACTGAAAGAGAGCAGATTTAGATAAGGTATGAGCAAGGAATTCTTCCCTGTGAGGGTGGTGAGGCCATGGCACAGGTTGCCCAGATAAAGTATAGCTGCCCTACCCCTGGAAGTGCTCAAGGCCAGATTGGATGGAGCAACCTGGTCTAGTGGAAGGTGTTCCTGCCCATGACATGGGGTTGGAACAAGATGGTCTTCAAGGTCCTTGACCATTCCATGATTCTCCAGGAGGCAATTACACTAAGTCTGGCAGCACAGTGGATTAAGCAGATAGAAAAGTGAAGACAGCAGCAAAACCTGACAAAACTCAAACTGGTCATAAAGAGTCAAATCAAGCAGCATCACATTGGCTTCTCTGTGCAGTCTTCCAGTCATTCCACTTACCTTTCTCCCCCTTCCCAGTACCACAACCTAATTCAATTACCTACCACTGAATAAGCCTTAAGGCAATTCTCATTAGCCTGCGATAAAGCATAAGACCTTTAATTATTAAACACTCTTGGGCTTTTTGTGTTGTGGGGCTGGACTCCCTTTTATTGTTGTTAGCAGCTTCCAGAAAGCAAGTTAATCATTGACCAGGCCTTTCACCAGGAGACCAGAGTCCTATGGATTCCTGGTCTCTGGTTCTGCATCACCAGTCAGGCTAAAGAAAGTCACTGGCTCCTGCTTTGCCACTCAGTATTCTCCTAACAAACCATCTTCTCTCCCTAGGGAGCCACCTGTAGCACAGGTGACCCCTGCATGAAAAGTATGCATGAAAAGCACAGAGCTTATCACTGAGTTCAGAGAGAAACAGTCCCAGTGTCTTTCCAGGTGAGGGAAACTGAGGCACAAGGTAGTGGTTTCAAAGTCTCAAACAACATGGTCAAATCCAGTAGGCCAAAAAAATATTAAACTCCATCCCAATTAAGTGTTGCTCCATCCTCTAAGTACACTGCAGGCAGGAGGAGCTTTTAGATACTTCCTAGCCTGATCTGGGAAAGATCATGGTCCCCAGGGCTGAAGGTGTAGGTCTGGCAGACCTTAGCTGCACACGGTTATTTTTCCAAACATTCCTGGGTTTGTCACCACCCTTATGGCACTTCATCAAATCCAGTGCCACCTCCAAGCATCTACAAAGCAAATGCTACTCCTAGGCATGGGGTTCCCCCTTGCAAGGGAATGGAGGTTAAACACTGCTTTGAACTGACCTAGAGAGGCCAACCTTGGGAGAGAAGCCAGGCAGGACTCAGAGAGGACTCAGAGCAGTTCCTACGTGACAAATCACCCAGTTCAACAAAAGCACGGGGGGGAAAAAAACACCAACCAGGCCAGGCACACCCATCCTAGGAAACCCTTCCGGTTTTCCAAGGAAAACCAAAAAACCAGCACCTTGAAAACCAGCACAGCTGTCTAGAAAAGGCAGAACACCACAGGGTGGGATGGCAAAGCCTCACTCCTAGCTCCGGGAGCTGCCTCCGTACGCTCCAGCTGTGTTTGCCTGTGTGCCACATTCTTCCCTCACCACCCAAGTCCAGGTTTTGTTTTTTTGGGTTGTGCTGAGAAGCAGCTGCTCCATCTCACACACGCCAGAGACAAGCGGCGCGGCTGGAAAGCCAACACGCTGTGGCCTGGCTACGCAACACGCAACAGCTTCCCGAGGAGTTCACACGCCTCCGGCCGAGCTGCAGCCGCCAGCGTATGGCCCCACACCACCATCAAGTGACAGGTACAGAAATTCGGGATATGCACCAGCCATGTTAGCACCCAGTATATCCCACAGGCTGCAAAAACAGGCAGCAGAGCCTGGGGGTTTGCTTTGAGCAGAGATGACATTCAAGCTGATGCCACACACTCACTGACAGAGCTCAGAGTAACTCTTCCCCCCACCCCCGCCCCCCAAGAGCCCATCCCATCAGTAAGGTCATACTGCCTGAATATCCCTTCAAGTCCAATATTCAGCTCTTTTTAAAGTACTTTGAATGCAGTACTTAAAAGGGCTCTACAAAGAAGTTGCAGAGGGTCTCCTGGTTAGAAACTGGAGTGATAGGACAAGGGTATGAATTGAAAGAGGGGAAATTTAGATGAGATATTAAGAAGAATCTTTTCCTGCGAGGGTGATGAGACACTGGCACAGGTTGCCCAGGAAGGCTGTGGCTGCCCCAATCCTGGCAGTGTTCAAGGCCAGGCTGGATAAAGCCTTGAGCAACCTGTTCTGGTGAGAGGTGTCCCTGCTCAGGGACTAGATGATCTTTGAGGTCCATTCCAACCCCATAACATACTACGAAACTGTTAGCAAAAATCACACCCTGAATGACAAGGTTTCTACCCAACAGCACCTACAGCATAGTGAGGTACCTATTCTGCACCTGCCAGTTTGAATAAAAATATATTACAGTTCCCACACCAAAAGCCTCACTGTGCAGCAAAGGACCTGCTCTCACTGGTGGTGTGTTGGTAAATTAGGGCAAGCTATGCTTCCCCTCCCTCCCTCTCCCCCGCCGTGAGCATTTGAGGGTTCCTGTTGCCTGCGTGCAGTGTACAGATCAGTTACATTTATGAAGAACATTGCAATCTGTCAATATAAACACTATGTAAGCATGAGCCACTTGTAACATTACTACTGTCTTGACAAGTGTTTGCAGAGGGGGCAGAGCTGCTTGGGTCCTTCTGCTGTTAGAGGAAAGCAGAGCAAATCCCAACCTGCAGAAAACACTTGTTCTAGCAAGAAAAAAAAAAAAACCACAAAAGACGTGGTGCATCAAAACCAAATCAAACTCTAAATCAGAACACCCAGAGAGAAATAGAGAGGGATTGATTTATGGCCTGGACAGGTTGTCACCTCAGATCCACAAATCAGGCAGCTCAGGAAAGCAGCAACTCTTACAGGCTGGTTTGCCTTCCCACTAGCACCAGGAAGATTGAAGTTCCTCAGCCTGCCTGCCACCCCAGCATGGCTAATCTTGTCATCTGCAACTTCCAAAGCCCAGTAGTACAAGGCCCAACACAATCCCCAGATGTCTCTCTGGCATTTCCACCACCCCCAGCCACATTCAAGAGAAGAAAGGGAGGGAGGGGAGATAGCCAGCCCAGAGCTTGTAAGGCACAAGAAAAGCAGAGCAAGGAGGAAAAGTGAAACACAATGCTTTCTCAGGGATCCCAACAGTCTGGGGCTGCTCCTACCTACCCCCATCAGCCAATTGGAGTATGGTGCAAATTAGTTTTCAGACAGCCCAGCTGCAGAGGCAATAGCTGAACATCGGCTTACACTTAGAACAGCCAGTGCATCCCAACATTCTGGTCTCAGCTAACACTAATCCCAAGGCAATGCTTCCCCCTCTGGTGTAGACTCAGCCTGTAACAGTGCCCCATAGGTACTCATACTCTAAAACATACTCATCAGACATCCTGATGAGCAGCTCTAAACATGCAACAAGCCATCATGGTTAGTTTTAGAGACATGTTTTCCCCACTCTGGCCTGAGGAAGTCTCACATCAGACAAGGCTTGGGAGCTGTGGCATCCTCACATCCCTACAATCAGCCACTTTCAGCTGCTTTCCAATAGTTAGGGCTGACCTCGACTCCTAAAAGACCCTCCTGAGAAAGTGCCTGCAGGGTCTCAGCTCTGCTCACTGCTAAACACCAGCATCACCTCAAGTCCCGTCAGTTGTTGTGTACCAGCTCCCAGACAAGCTAGCACCTGCTTCTCTCCCACATCAGGGAGGAGGTCAGCAGCACCCAGGCTGCCTGTGTCACTCTAGGCAAGGGACAAGCCTCCCACACTTCACAGTGAACCATTACCTTGAACAGATTTCTTAACCAGGCACCTTGGGGACATAAACAGCAGCAAGTGCCCCATCTGCATCAACACTGTTTCACACACACCAAGCTCTGCTTCCAGAGGGCATTTATCACACTTGGCTGCTTGTACATCCCTCTAAGATCACCACAGCCAGAAATACAGGGAAGCAGCAGCCTCCAGCCATGGTTTTCCCATCCCAGCATCCCATCCCACTCATGAGCTGCCCCATGGGACAGCCACAGACATAACTACATGCTGACACAATCTTGTTATCACATAACCATGCCTGATTTCTGTCCCCATACACTAATTCCACACCAGGCCACACATTTGGAGACAACAAATCCTTCCCCTGAAATACGACATTGTAGATGGGGGGGAAGGGGATCATCCACAGCTGTCCCTATTCCCCTGCAGACTGCAGAACAGAGCAGCTAAGCTGCAGCTACACCATGACATCTGTTTAACAGTCTCCTGCTGCACTCTGTGCTCCACCAGCTCCTCCACGGGGAGGTCACCACCCAGAGCAGAGGGTCTAGCAAGCCACCAAAAGGTGTCATGGTGGCTTTGGTGATGCCTTGGACTGGGAAGGAGCATCCCTTCCCCTGGCTAGAAAGGGTGTTGCATTACCTGAGCCAAATTCAGTATTTCAACTCAAGTGATGCATCCAGATTTTTAGGAAAGATTTATTAGAATAAACAGGAGCAGCTCCTCTGTGCATGTGGCATAGCAAGAATGGTTAATATCAGCCTTCACAGGGCACTAGCAGAGGCACCAAGAGCTCTGCAGGAACATCCAACTTTTACCGGGAAAAATTTCCTTCCTTATCAATATACAGAAGCTCACAGCAAGGAGGACTCAGCTCACACACTTGCTAGATCACACTGGGGATTATCAGGACTGGGATCTCAGCACTGACTATTCCCAGTGTTTCCATCAGCTCAGCAAGTGCAATCTCTGCTTGAGGCCTCTAAGAAGAACACAGAGATTAGCAACAGATGCTGCTCCTTTTGCTGTGGCTCTAACCAGAGAGCAGGATGCTTTGCATACACAAACTTCACTGCACACCACAGCAGCCCTGGAGCACTTGGAGTGCACATCTGGCTGGGTGCACATCTGGCAGCATCTCCTCTCCCCTTCTTATTGCCAGACAGGGAGTCTCAAATCAGAAACAGCAGCTGTACCGAGACAGAATAACCCAAAGTGGTCAGAACAGACCTAGCAGTGCACTTCCCTCAGCTCAACATGTTCCCTCTTAAGTTAAAATCTCCACCAGCCACACAAGGCCAGGAGAGAAATCCCAGAAGCAATTGGAATGAGTTACCTGCTGCACTACAGCAGATACCAGAACGGCATGGATTAATAGGAGAGTTACAGCCAAGCTCCTTACAAACCCTGTCAGTCCCCAAGGCACAATTCAACTGCACAGTGCCGGTGGTCTTCAGCAGACACATGAGCTAACAGGCTCAGTCCAGCCCTCTGTGCGCTGCTGAGGGACAAGAGGGCTTTTCCTAAAAACCTGCACACACAGGACAGGCTGTTTCCTCGAAAAAAACAGCCCCAGCAGCAGGAAGTTAAATGGTTCTAGAGTTTGAAACAGAAGATGTAAGTAGCACTGTTTGGAAAACTTATGCCAGGCCACAAGCAATGGACAAGCCTCAACACCAGGATTTGTTTTACTGGAAAGGAGGGGGAAAACCTCAAGTCTGCTAAAACATTCTCCAGGGCTGGTCCAGTGGCTCCTACCAGTGGTCACAACACAACATCAAAAAAGAAAGGAAAAAAAAAAGGCAAGAATCACCACTCTTGAGTAAACTTTTACCAAAACTTCTGACTGGTGTGTTTGTGTCCCACTTTCCTCACAAACCGACAGCATTTTGGGACAAATAACGTCAAATGAAGGATCAGAGGCAGTGACACCCCAAAAAGAGGGGGCTGCACAGTAGGAAAGTCACGGGACCCTTTGCTGCAAGCTGGGGGCTCATGACATGGCTGCGGTTGTAGGGGGCTTGGAAGAGAGGGGGAAGCGGGTTTTATTCGGCTTCTCCAGCTCAGCCCCCCCCCACCCACAAAGCAGGAATAAGGGGGAAAAGTGGGATAAGGAGGATAAGCGGGATAAGGGGGATAAGGGGGTCGGCGATGGAAGGGAACGGGAT
>NW_008659952.1:0-497 GCF_000695815.1 Acanthisitta chloris
AGTATGCATAAAACCTCATCTTTCCATGTATTTTAAATCCTCCTAGGCTGCCTGCATGATTTGATGCCACATGCATATCAGCAGGCTGAGTATTCAGTCCTGGCACTGAGTTCTCAGCCGAGTTCTTGCAGAGGTGTTTGACACATTTGTTGCTGTGAAATACTTAGCCTGTTTCCAGCAGAAATACATTTCTGCCACAGACAAATAAAGTGGCAGTGGTAATGGTGAGATATGATGGAAGATTCTGCAGGAAAAACCCAGGTGGGTTTTGTCCAGCTGAAAAATATGTACATGGTGGAGATGCCTTCAGCACTCGGAACAAGAGCTAATTTTGCTGTATAGGAAGCAGATTTGGCTCCACCTGGTGGTTCCCGGCTGGGTTCGCTGCTGTTTTCTGGGGAAAATTATGAAACACTCAAAATTTAAATTAAATCCTGAACAGTAAAAAATTCTGTTCTTTGAGGTGAGATAGTAGGTTTTCTGGACACAAAATTTAA
>NW_008659953.1:0-443 GCF_000695815.1 Acanthisitta chloris
AGCAAGCCAGCAGCGGCATTTGGTTCTTCATTGGTCACAGGAGAGGTTTTATTTCAACACTTTTGCTTTATAAATTGCAGTTTTTCGCAACATTGAACACGGGTCCTTCCTCTCTAAAAGGAGATCCCTTGATTCTGCATGACTGAACTGGGAAACAGAGGACTTAAAATCGGTATTAGAGATGGCTTTGGGTTTGTTGGGGTTTTTTTTTTTACCGAGTCACAATGGAAACCTGTGTGGAAAGTGAGAGTTTCTCCATCCGTAGTGAAAAAAGAGTGTTGCTCGTCCTTGGGGTGAATGCAATAGTGGGACCGGTTGTCTTTCTTTTTCCATGCTCTCTGGCTGTTCCTTCTGTTTTACTCTTCATGATCCTTCTTTCATACACGTATGGTCACATATGGTCACTAAAATTGTCGGTGCACAGCTGTACTTTTCTTCTCCTA
>NW_008659954.1:0-3375 GCF_000695815.1 Acanthisitta chloris
CTGGCTGAGGTTAAACCACGACACCACCACCCCCCGATCACAGGGGCCATGTTTGGCAACAGGCAAGACAGGCAGGAGATAATGAATTGCTGGGAGCCTTCCCCATTGACTTTTGCAATAATGCACCTCCTCAGTGGGAGACATGGATGACTTACTAATTGCTTCAGCCACTAAAATGAAAATGCCCAAGATTTTTGAGCTACATTGCAAGCAGTACAAGAAGCTGGATTGTGTGTAGCTGCTGACAATGTGCAGAAAGACACTCCTTGGCATTATTTAGGTTGCAATTTTTTTTCTTCAACTATTCAGCCAAAACCCTCAAACTTCTTTTTAAAGTTACCGCTTTGAATGATTTGCAAGTGATTTTAGGTGCCATAAACTGGATTCATCTGCTATCACATATCACAACAGAAAAACGACACTCTTTGTTTTCTCTGTTAAAAGTGACCCTGCCCTTAACTCCCCACACCACCCTGTAGTTACGCCAACTAAAAACGTGCAGTTAGCACCTGCCACACATTTGTCCCCAACACCCCTTGACAATGCTGTCACTTTATTTACTGATGGGTCCAGAAAAGTGGGAAACTCTGTCAGTGTGGCAGGATGAAAAAAGGTCTTTGGTGTTCAGATATTCACAAAGTTCACAGGTCACCACAAATTGTTGAACTTGCAGCACTTGTACGATGCTTTGAAAATTTTGCAAATAGCATTGTTTCTGACTCAGCCTATATTACAGGTATTGTGTTAAGATTAGAAGGGTCTCATTTGAAAGAAATTAATCACCTTTCGTTTTCCCTATTACAGCAACTGTTATCTCAATAACAGAACTTCTCCCTATTTTATCACTCGTGTTCAATCCCACACCGCTTTACCTGGCCCATTAGTTGAAAGGAATTGCTGAGTTGATCTTTTATCAGGTGCCATAACACTTTCAGATTTATTCTGACAAGCCTGTGCTTCACATTCTTTTTTTCACCAGAATGCTCACGCCCTGCGTCGACAGTTGCAGCTTCCTCATTTCAAGTCCATGACATGGTCCAAGCCTGTCCTGATTGTCAATGGCAACCCATCATACCTTATTTTGGAGTCAACCCCAGAGTTTTAACCCCTCTTCAAATGTGGCAATCTGATGTTACCATATCTCTGAATTTGGCCGTTTTCAGTATACTCATGTCATCCCTGGTAATTTTTCTTTTTGCCTGTATGTCTCTGTTCATACATCTCTGTATATTTGAGTGCTGAGGGTGCACTCAATCCCACTGTCCATGTCGCTGACAAAGATGTTGAATAGTATTGGCCTCAGCACTGACCCCTGAGAAATACCATTCATCACTGGCCTCCACGTGGACAATGAACTGCTGACCACAACTCTCTGCATGTGACTGTCCAGCCAGGTCTTTATCCACTGAGTGATCCACTCATGAAATCCATGTCTCTCCAATTTAGAGACAAGGATGTCATGTGGGACAGTGCCAAAGGCTTTGCGTAAGTCCAGGTAGATGATATTGGTTGTGCTACTCCTATACACAAATTCTGTGGCCCCATTGTAGAAGGTCACCAAATTCATCAGGCATGACTTGCCCTTGGTAAAGCCATGTTGGTTGTTACCAGTGACCTCTTTGCTTTTCATGTGCCTAAGCAGAGCTTCCAGGAGAATCTGCTCCATGATCTTGCCAGGCACAGAGGTGAGACTGACTTGTCGATAATTTCCTGGTTCTTGTGCTTTCCCTGGGAAGAACAAGCCCAGGCACCAGCACATGCTGGAGCATACCCAGCTGCAAAACATCTGGGCAGAAAATAACCTAAGAGTTGTGGTGAGCTCCAAGCTGAGGAATATGGACTTATTGCGAAGGAACTCTGGTGTCCCAGGCAGTATTTGGAGGAGTGAGGCAACAAGATGAGCCAAGTGATCTTTCCCTTCTCTTCATTACTGGAGAGGCCACACCTGCTGTCCTGGGCTCCCCAGTACAAAAGAGATATGGATATACTGGAGAGTCCAGGGAAGGTCCACACAGATGGCTAAAGGTTTGAAGCATTTCTCCCATGAGGACAGGCTGAGGGAGCAGGGACTGTTCAGCCTGGAGAGGAGGTGGCTTGGGAGGATCTCAGCAATCTTTATAAATACCTTAAGGAGGCTCTTCCCAGAGGTGCCAGTGACAGGACACGAAGCAATGTGCAAAAGGTGAAACACAGGAGGTTCCCTCAGAACATCAGGAAACACTTTAATACTTTAAGGGTGACCAGGCCCAGGTATGTGTTCCCTGGGGAGCCTGTGTAGCCTCTGTCTTTTGGAGATATTCTAATGCCATGTGGACCTGTGTGGTGGCTTGACCTTGGTTGGCTGCCAAGTGCCCACAAATCCACTCTATCACTGTCCCTCCTCAACAAAATGACAAATCATGCGATATAGGGAAGGGAGAGGGTTTTATTTTCAGGAAAATTTCTAAGCCACAAGAAGTGCTTTCTTTCCTGACACTATGAAAGAACATTTCTTTTTCTTGAGTGCATAAAATTTAGCTTAAAACAATTTTGTCATTCTGATGCATAACATAAAAATTTTCAGAGCTGGCCACTATGACAGATCTGTCCTCTGCTTCATTAGCTTAAATCAGGAGACACAGATTAATCAGCATCTGATTACAGTATGATTTGATCACCAGTTGTACATTATTGACATTGGAAATGTACCATGAACTCTTCATCATCATCACAAAACTACAGTATTACCAGAGGCTCAGTGTCAGGCTCTGTAGTAGCATGGCCTGTGGAGAAGAAGGGAATGAATTTCCCTTCCTGGATGCTGACATCAGCAAGGCTAAAAGTGTACAGAGCTGCTGCTTTCTTATGGATATCATAAAATCTCAGCTCCTTGGCTGGGATGTCCAGGAATATCGCAATCTTTTCCAGCTTCCCACTCACACTCAGACGGGTCCAACAATCTGTGTAGGCCCAATATTCTCTCCCATCTACACTCCCAATGACCCAGAAGCCATTCTTAGGGGACAGAGTCAATGGCCCCTTGCGAGTCACAGGTTCCTGGGCAATACCCAAGGCCCAACTTCTTCTTCCCCGAACATATACTTCCCAGTAGTGTTTCCCAGATGTGTATCCTTCCTTTGCCAACACAAAAGTGTGGGAATCAAATCTCTTCTTCTTCTTGGGCAAGTCTCTGATGACACCAGTGTCCTTCACTGTCCTCCCATCTGCAGAGATCTCCAATCTGGGATGAGCTGTGTCAGCATCCAGGGTGACATCCCCTGCAATAGCCAAGTCATATTATAAGGAGCAGAAAACACAAGCTCTGCTTTGCTGAGCCTTTCTCTTCTGTGCCCTCATCCTCCTCTCATCTGTTCTTCCCCCACCTCCATGCTCAGG
>NW_008659955.1:0-5487 GCF_000695815.1 Acanthisitta chloris
CAGGGCACAGAGAGCTGGAGGGTGTGACATGTCCCTGAGCTGCCCACCCCAGTCCTACCACGTGCCTCTGCCCTCACAGGATCTGAGCTATCACTTGGGATGGGGACAGAACCTCTGCCACGGGGATGTGGCTGGGGGCGCGCCAGAAGGAAGCCTGATGCTGCTGTGACCCTGCCCAACGAGGCAAACAGCTAGCAGAGACAAGCCAAGCAGCACCCGCCTCGCTCCCGCCAGCGGACCAATCTCCCTCTCCCTCCCCAATTTGGGGCATACCTCCGTCAAGGCTGCGAGACATGGTGTACCGTTTGCTGGAGGAGCGCTCAAAGAAGGGAGCTGGGCGGTCGATGAGGGCACTCGCCTGCCGCGTCTGCGCCTGCGTCCGCCCGCTGTACCGAAACTTGGAGCCCATCACCAGGAAGCCCTTGGGGGGTGGCTCCGGGGACACCAACCTAGAGGTCAGAGGGGTGGAGGAGCATCAGCAAGCCCCAGCTGTGTCCCCCCAGTGCTGCCCTCCACATGGACCCGCTGCAGCAGAAGCAGGAGTGTGTCTGCCTCTGAGAAGGGAGGCCTGGAGAAAGCCTGGAGAAGGTCTCCTCACCTGAAGAAGGTGTGATGTTCTATGCAGACCTTCCAGAGCCGTTTGGCCGAGCGGTGGTTGGGCAGCTTGAAGCCAATGGTGCTCTCAAACTGTTCGTACTTGGGGGAGAGAGAGACAGGGTGTTACAGGCAGATCCTGCCCTAGGGGACATGACAGGATCAAACCTTGCCAAGGCCGTCAGCTTCCCCTGGCAGAAGCCATTGAACATGCAAAAAAGCCCCTAAAAGCCCTTCAAGGCTGTGCTGGGAAGGTCCATGCCCAGAACCACACCCAGCAGTGTGATGGGATCACACCTCTGGCCTTTCCACAGTTGTAAATGGTTTTTCAGCACAAGATAAATTCCCTCAAGAAACAAAAACCTTTTACAGCTATTTTGGTGTGAGGGCATCACTCTCCCTTTCAAATCTGCTGTCTTTGCCCTCCTGCATGCTGGAACACATGGGTGAAAACGCATTCTACCACCAGTGCACATAAAAGAGTGAAAATAAAGTCTGAAAAATGAATGGAAAAAGCCTCCTGGTGTTTTTTTTTTTGTTAAGACATGTAAAAAATAACCCTCAACTTCCTTTCCTGGGCAAGCTACCTATGCCAGCAGAGTCATGGCATCTGGTGAGTGGGGAAGGGATCCTGGGGTCCTTCAGTTGCTGAAATCATGAGAACATGGACAAGAAAATCCATGCCATAGGAGGTGTACTGTCTTGGACAGCATGGTCATGGGAACCTTGGAGCAGAGGCTGGAGCCAGGTGAGGACATTCCTACCATCAGTCCCAGTCCTGCAGGGCAGGCACCCTGCCATGCCCCAGGGCTGTACCAGCACCTGGCACCTACCTCACCCGGGCGGATCTTGATGTAGAAGTTGCTCCTCTTGTAGGAAATTTTGAGGATCTTGGGCCAGGCAAAGCGGTTGATGCGCAGCCGGTCCCTGTAGATGAGGAGGCCGTTGGCGCAGACACCTAGCATGATGTCAATGCCCTCTGAGTCCTGAAGGAGGCAAGGGGACAGGAAGGGACAGCTCAGTGGCTCAGCAAGAACCAGTCAGGCCAGCAGTGCCACATATTACCCTGCTGGGCGCTACAGGGGCCTGGCTGGCAGAGGGGAAACTGAATCCCAGACTGGTGGAGGATGAAACTCTGGAGCTTGTCTGGTCCAATGCAGGGACACCCAGGGACACGCCAGGACCATGTCCTCGCTGGACCTTCACTGCAGCAGGACAGGGTGGGCAGGAGAGGAGTGCAGGAGTGGGGCAGGACGGTCCTGGCCAATGCTCTCACAGCCCCACAGACCCATACCTTGGCATGATGCAGGTCCACCCCATACATAGAGAGCTTCTTGGCGTTCTCCAGGAAGTGGATCTCTGCTTCCCCAGGAGTCATTCCCCTGCAGGGAGACAGAGAGGGGGTCATGTGGCCGGGCGCCCCACCAGGCATGGGCCATCTCTCTGGTGCCATCTCCCTCCAGGGCTCACCGGTAGGTCTTGTGCAGCTCCATGATGCGCTCCTCCAGCTCCCGCGTCTGGTTGGGGGCGAAGCGGAGCTCACTGACATAGTTGCCAACGTGCTCCTCAGTGTCATGGTCACCCAGCTCAGCCTGGACAGCATAGGAGCCCAGCAGGGCATGGGTGACAAAGGAGCAGGGCAGGCGCCCTGTGATGATGTCCGCACGGAGCTGCAGGCACAAGTAGTATCTGCAGGAGGGGGCAGAGGGTGAGAGCAGGGCAGGGTCGTGTGCTCCATGGAGCAGGCTGGGGCTCCCTGGGAAGGGGGTGTGTGCCCCCTGGAGCAGGCTGGGGCTCCCCAGGAAAGAGGTGCATGGTCCTCACCTGGTGATGTCCTCTGTAAGCTGGGCAGGGTCTGGAGGGTAGAACTTCACAGTGAAGGCAAAGTTCCAGGGCCCACCTAGGGAGGGGAAAGAGCATTAAGGACAGCACCCATGAAGCTGCACACAGGGTGCAGGAGCATCAGTGCATCCATTAAGGGTCCTGCTGCTCCCCCCAAGCCCAGCACAGGGCAGGGACAGGGGGGCTTCAGAAGCTGCCTGGAGCACAGCCCGTGGGACACTAGGATAATTTGGTTAATCCTCCTCAAACAGGTATAGAGAGAAAAGCATCTCAACTTCAGGAGCCATCAGCTCAGTGTCACAGCAAAAGACTTCTGTGTCCCAGGTGACACCCTGAGCAACAATCTTTCTGCCACCCCAGTAAGGCAACACCGTGGGCAAAGGCACCCCAGGACCTGTCCCAACAGGGACCCCCACTCTTCTTGCCCGTCCCTGTCCTTCCTACTCAGGGCAGGTGGTGCCCAGAGAGGCACCAGGTCTCAGCCAGCTCTCCAGGGGCACAGATGGGGTCCTTTGTCCCCCCTGCCTTTCATGAGTAAGAGAAGATGCAGGTAACAGTTGAATGAGAAACAGCATCCCTGTCCCCTGGCCAGCTGCCAAAGGTCCCCTCCAGGACAGGTAGGGAGGGGACCCACTGCAGGAGAGCCCCAGCTGAGCCATCTACCAGCCCCATGGGACACCACAGGGTGGGGAAGTATGGACCCTCCCCAAGCACTTACTGCGGATCTGCTTCTTGATCTCCTTGGAGGGGTCTAGCCAGTTCTGCAACGAGGAGACAGCAGGTCAGGGGGGTCCCCACCATAGAGGGGGTGGCTGCAGAGAGACCCCCCCCGTGCTCACCTTCTGGCTGTCCGAGTCGCAGAAGGTGAGGCCGAAGTAGTCCTTCTCCAGGAGGTTGAGGTGCTCACACACCAGGTCAAAGAGGACCTGGCCTCGGGCGTGTTTCTGTTGGAGACATGGAGAGGCTGATGGTGAGCTGGCTCCCTTGGGCTCCTGGAGCCCCTCCAGGTGACCACCAAAGTTGCTCTCACCCAGCAATGGGCTTCACCATGCCCCATCCCTGCAGCCCTGGGATCACCTGGGTGTCCCTGAAGTGGTGCTTTGCACTGCTTTGGGGATGCAGAGATGGGGGACCACTTTGTGGACACCCAGGTGGTCCTGGGGCTACTGCTGGCAGTGGTGACTAGGTCCCCAAACACAGCATGACAAGTGAGAGCTACACAGAGTCCAGGCCATGCACAGCCATGGCAGACACCCTCGGCATCACAAAATTCCAGAATGGTTTGGGTTGGAAGGAACCTTAAAGATTGTCTAGTTCCACCCCCTGCCACAGGCAAGGGCAGCTTCCATGAGACCAAGTTGCTCTGAGACCCATCCAACCCAGCCTTGAACACTTCCAGGCATGGGAAGGAAGTGAATTTCCCTGAATTTCCCTTCATTACCAGTGGCAGTGAGGCCCAGGCTCATTCATAGACATGGAAAAATCAACCCTTCCCAAGTGTGTATCTTCCCTGTTTAGGAAAAAGCTTCTTCCCGTGAGGGTGGTGAGACACTGGCACGGGTTGTCCAGGGAGGCTGTGACTGCCCCAACCCTGGCAGTGCTCAAAGCCAGGCTGGATCAAGCCTTGAGCAACCTGTTCTGGTGGGAGGTGTCCCTGCCCAGGGCAGGGGGTTGGGACTATGTGACCCCTAAGCTCCATTCCAAACCCTAAAATTCTATGATTCTATGATTCTATTTCCAGTCTGGCAGCTCTCATCACCCCTCTCCAAGTCATCCACTTACTGGAGCACCTCCATCAAGTGCCCCCAGGGTGGCAGCCCAGGGCACCATGCAGCACAGCCTGGGCTCCTGCTGCCCTCCAAAGCTTTTCCAGCAGATGCCATCACCCTCCTAGGGTATCCTCCCTGTTTTTGACCTGTGTTTGAAGGCAGGGGCTCACCTGTGGCACGTGCTAGGGTGTCACATTGAACAGCTTGACTCTCCTGTTTAATTTTTAATGAACTAAGGTTTCCAGCACATGCACAAGGCACAACTATTCAACTAACAACTACCAATAGGGCCTGCCAGAAAGAAGGAAATGCAGCACCAGCCTTTCTACACCTAACCCCTTCCTGTGTGCCCCACGTGGCTTTTTCAGAGAGCAGCAGCTGTTGACCCTGTCCTTGGGTGATGTGGCAAGGGGCATCACCCTGCTATACCAGCACCTGTGACCAGGAGTTCTGCTGACATCCTGGTTTGCTTGGCCAATGCTCCAGGAAGAGCCTTGGGAAGGATGACCCTGCTGGGGCTGGCTAGCCACCCCTGTGCCCCATGAGTCTCTGCAGTCCTTGAAGTGCTCCACTCCTTTCCTTCTTCAGGAAGGGTTTTGGCTTGGTGCCAACCCTTCTTTTCACAGCTTTGTGACCAATTTCACCACTGAAGTGACAGCCAGGGCTGCTGGAGCACGGAGATCAAAGGCCCTGCTGCCCATGCCATGGGCCAGGCCACAGTCTGCCCTGGGGTGCTTCCTCCTTCCAGGCAGTCACACTCCCTACATTCATCAATCCTACACAGCCAAAGCCTGTGGCAAGCAGGACCCACACAGAGACCAGCTCTGTGAAGCCAGCTCCAAGCTGCTGCCAACAAACACCCGTGTGCCCACTCACCAGAGCAAGGGCAAAGGTCTCCCTGGAAAACGCTCTCAGATTTCTCCTCCTGCCAACAATCTCAGCTGTTCATTTTTAAGCAAAGTTGCCACTCCTTAAAAATGTTGCTCCCTCCCTCTGAGCTCATGGTGTGGGTTGGAGCAGTGCTGCCTCCCCAACCTGCAGGCAGGAGACAGCAGTGAGTGCTGCAGATTGAACAGGCACTCCTCCTGAGAAGTCCTTCTGCTCCCTACTGCCTTGTCCCTGTGGCAGGGGCACTGGAACCTTCCAAGAACACCAGCCCAACTCCTGAATTAATCGTGGGCATCCCCCAGCAGTCCTAGAAGGGAGAGGTCCCCGTGCTGATGGTGGCTGTAGCAGCCCTGCAGCATCTCCCAGTGCCCAGGTAGCTACTGCCAGGTGCCTC
>NW_008659955.1:5512-6680 GCF_000695815.1 Acanthisitta chloris
GAACACGCCCCCAGTAAACACCCATGCCATGTGTTTGTGATGATGCACAACAAGTGGGTGCCCTCAGACTCAAAGCACGGTGCTGGACCACTCGGGCACCCTGCCCTTCCTGCACACACCAGGATGTTGCCACAAGGATGTCTGTGGATGTCACCCTTGTGTGCGTATGCCTGCACACACATGATGCTGCCAGGCTCTGACACACCTCCCCACGTGCTCCTGGGCACACCAGCTCTACAGGGAGGAGCAGCAAGGGAGGAGGAGATGAACAGAGAGGACAAACACAAACCCGTGTGGAGCAGCCAGGAGGGTCCCTGCATGTCAGCCCCTTTGCACCAACATGTGCACAGACATCCATGTGCACACACCACCTGTGCACACATGGGACAGCCAACATGCCATGCTCTGGAGGTGCCAGCAGATGGGCTGGCATGTGGGTGTGTGGTGCACACACTGTCAGGCAGAGCTCTACCCCAGCCATTAAGCTTCTGACTTAGACGTTGCTTTCTGTTGTGAGTAGCTGCCAAATTTGGCTTCACTGGACTCAAATTCCCTGTTAGGGTCTGTCTTTCCACATTTTTTCTTTAGTTTGAAATTTCACCTTAAACAGCTATTTCTGGGGATGCTTTTCTCTAGGACAGAGGTACTACAAAGCTGTCCTTGCAAGAGTCTCATCCTCAAGGACTATGGGCTAGGCAGGGTCCCTCAGCTGAGAGTGGCCCATTCCTTGGTGTCAGCACAGCCCCCAAAAGCTAGGACTCACCTCCACCTCACACTCATACTCAGAGGCATCGAGCAGGGTCACCCTGCACAGGGCACTCTTCACTTTCTTGGTGGTTTTCTGGGGTGACTTCTGGGTCTTGCTGGGGGTTGTTTTGTCAGAGAGCCCATCTGTCTCGCTGTAGTCCTTGTCCTCCATGTCTGTGCCCTGGAGCAGGGAGACACAGAGGGTTACCGGGCACCACTGCCAGGGATGGACACACAGACAGAGGAAGAAAGCTTTCCACAGCAGGCAGAGGAGGAGGGCAGCTGGTGAAGGGGAGACCGATGACCTCAGAGTCCACAGCCAAGCCCAGTTCCCCCCAAACCACATTGTCCATTTTCTGGGTCCCTGGAAAACTGACAGCTGGGGTCAGTTCAGCACCCAAAACCTCCCTGCCCAGCCACC
>NW_008659955.1:6745-7055 GCF_000695815.1 Acanthisitta chloris
GCTCAGCTGGGGACACAGGACCTCCCTTCCCGTGCCCAGCCAGCAGTGCCATTCCCAGCCCTGTCAGCACTCTGGGCTGCCAAACCGATCCTCCTGCCTGTCCTACCTGCAAGGAGCAGTGCAGGCAGCTGGCCGAGCCCACCCACTTGCCCTGGCTTGGGGGGCTCCCTTCCGAGATGTTGCTCAGGCACAGGGGATGTGCCCACCTCACCAGGCTCCTGCAGCCCCCAAACCGCAGCAAGGCCACGGCGATGGGCAGCAGCGAGCGGTGGCACGTCCCCTCGGTCACCTCTCACGGCACCCTGGCCGT
>NW_008659956.1:0-3870 GCF_000695815.1 Acanthisitta chloris
CCTCCACCCCCCTCTTGCTTTTCCACCTTTCCAGCTACTTTTACGTCTTTCTAGATGTTCTTCCACCCCCCATCCCCCTACTTTTCCCATCCTTTCCGTCCATGCTCTGGTCAAATGTCCTGTTGTATCATCTCGCAGCCTCCCCCACCCTGTCTTCCATCATCACCTCTAGGTTGTCCCATCCCCAGTGGAAAGCTTTTCTTCCCCCACTTCCCAGATGCACCCTCTTAGTCACAGCTGCATCCCAGTCCTTCCCTAGTTGCATCCTTTACATCTCTCCTGCATCCCTGTCTTCACCCTCTCCCTGACCCCTTTTTCTCACCATATCCTCTACCTTGCTCTGGGGCCCAAGCTAACCTCTGCAGCTTGAAGTACAGGGGAGAGCAGGGCACCTCCTTGGAACCAGCTGCCCCATGCTCAAAGTCCTCAGCCACTCCTGGGTTTGTTGCTTATCCTCCCACTTTCTCCTTGTGATCATTGCCTGCTGCTGGATGTCTTTGTTGGGCAATGGGTTTTAGCTCAGGGAGGTGAAGAAAGCAGATGCATTAGGGATATAATATGCAATTGCAAAAAATAATGATGGTGTGGCTAATAACCAGAACAGGTTAAAAGCAAGCATGAAGGCAGGCACAGCAGCACCAGTGCAAGGCCAAGCTTCTGAAATGTTTTCACCTTGCACATGACAAAAGCACGAAAGAAAGCACTCCTTCACTTTGGCACTCATTGCACTCCCATTTCTGGATCTTGTAGCTCCTGTGAAGACCTGTTCCCCATATTGCTCTAATATGTCTGTATTTCTGCCATGGTGTGAAGGGGAGGCAGGGACAGAGTGTCTCTATATCTAAGGGACCAGGGAACCACTTGGCAAAAAAACCCAGAAACAAACCCCCCACTTTCTTTGGCCCATGAAAAAGTAGTTTCTACTTGTTAGCAAGCTTCTGCTTATACCCAAGCAATGGGAATCCGTTTCTCCTTTCTAGCACCTCATAAATCTCGATGCTTTTATTATTTTTCCCCTTTACTGCTTGCAGGCAGTGGTTGTGTTGCTACGCTCCATCCCTCAGAGCAAAACCAAATTCTGTGTGTATAACTTCCCCCCTCCCTTGAATGACATCAGATGTCCAAACTCCCTTAAATCAGCCAGAAACAGCAAAGCTGAGCTTGGTTTTTTGAAGGGAAGCTGGAAGGGATGAGGATTGAGAGCTGACCTGCACAGGGAGCAGAGGGTGAAGCCAGGAGCCACATTCCCACTGTGGAGCCCAGGAAGCTGGGCAATAACCACTGGCAGCGGAGATATGTGAAGTATCCCGGAGCGCATCATCCCGGTGTTTATTTACTCTGTGTGTGTGTGTGTGTGTACGCAGCCAGGGGCAGGCGATGTGGTCGGGAAGGCGAAGCCATGCAGCTGAAACCCAGCAGTGGTTGGGAGAGCAGGGCCTATCCTTGTGCCTGTGGCAAGGGTGCCGCATACAGACCAAAGGCACCTGAAAACACTTTGGCACTTGGCTCCCAGTGTGAATCTCCTTTCACTCCAGCTGCCTTGCACTTCCCAAAGAAACTGGTCTTTTGGCAGGTGCTTTGTGTGAAAACTTGAGCTGGCTCCCTTGCAATATCACTGCATTTGATTTTATTGGGATGGGGAGCGCCCACTGGGTGAACAAGGAGAGGGATAGGAAAGCAGATGCAAGTTTGTTTTGCAAAACCAACCCCCTGGCACTACCTGCACTTCCAGTTTGGACTCCACACGTGCCGCAGGGCCCTCTTTTTGACAGACTTGTTCACAGCCAGGAGATGAGCCTGGTTCGGAAAGGCTGCTGCAAGAAGCCACAGGAGACCAGAAGGCTCCTCTTGAGATTTGTGCAATTGCAAGAAAGAAATAAAAAATAAATCAGGAATTCCTGAGGATGGGAGAGGGGAAAAAGTCACTTGGCATTCGACTGGTAGCGTGTGAGAACAAAGTATATTTTCATAGGCGTGTTTCTAAGCAACAGGGCAAGAAAAGAAATGAAGTTTGACTTGAACTTTCTGGCCTCTGCCAGTTTGGCGAGCAGCACAGGGACCGTGTGCTGGGGAAGCTGGCCTGGCTTTCTCATCTATCAATGACCAAAATTGGCCCTGAGCTGCAAACTGCTGAGAAAGAATCAGCACTCTGCAAAATAAACTATGTGACAGTGGTGAGGACAAGATCAAACTGCATTTCTATCTATTTCTGCCCTTGCACTGGCCAAGTTTAAAATTGCAAATGCTTTCCTCCTTACAGACGAGGTGGAGATGCCACAAGCAGTACTGCAAGAGCTTGAGCCTGGGAGGCCGGGCTTGGCTCTCCTGTAGAGCAGAGGTCTTGCCTGGAGACAAGATACTCCTGGGTACCATGCCTCAGTTTCTTCATATGTACATGGGGCAGCGCAGTATTGGGGAATGCTGGAGGTACAGGGCAGAATGTGCTCCTCGTTTGTTGAGAGGTCTGAAATGAAAGCAAGTGTGGGATTAAAAGGCTTTGGCAAGATTCATTTTAAGTAGATGGATGTGTAGGTACTGATGGGATGGTCCCTGTAGTCCTTCCTGCCACAACAGTCAGACAGTGCCCTTTACTGAAAGCCAAACATCACGGCTGTAATTGACTGTTTCTGGTGAAAAAACATGAATGAGCTTCACTTATGGCACAGGCTGCAGGATTCTGGGTTTTCTCTGTTTTGTTTAGCTT
Source organism: Acanthisitta chloris (assembly GCF_000695815.1). Taxonomy (NCBI): domain Eukaryota; kingdom Metazoa; phylum Chordata; class Aves; order Passeriformes; family Acanthisittidae; genus Acanthisitta; species Acanthisitta chloris. Next base: position 2,705 of record NW_008659956.1, read on the forward strand.
TCCTTTGAAATATACCACGTCTCTCCATTTTTCTCCCCTGTGCTCCCGCCAGACTTCCTCCTGCTGAGACAGCAAGGTCAGGCCAAGCACCGGGGAGCAGAGGGCACAGATTGGAGTCTGATGCCCTAAAAAGGCTCATGGAAAAACAAAGGTTGTCAAATATTTCCTTCTCCTCTCTCAAAAATCTCTTTCTACAAGCAAGACTTGGCAAGTTTCCTCATGAAACTGTGAGCCAACGATAACCAGGAGGGGAAAGGGGGGGTTGTAGAATTAGCCCTAAGAAAATCATCTTTGCTGCGTCAGCTGGAAGTAGGCGGAGGAGGAGTGCTGCCTAGCCCAAATTTCCTGCGGCTCGTGTTCGGTGCAGTCCTTTATCTCTCCCTGACATATTCCCCCCTCCCGACTTGGCAAGTTTCCTCATGAAACTGTGAGCCAACGATAACCAGGAGGGGAAAGGGGGGGTTGTAGAATTAGCCCTAAGAAAATCATCTTTGCTGCGTCAGCTGGAAGTAGGCGGAGGAGGAGTGCTGCCTAGCCCAAATTTCCTGCGGCTCGTGTTCGGTGCAGTCCTTTATCTCTCCCTGACATATTCCCCCCTCCCCATTCCTTCTTGCCCTGCTTTTCTGTTCTCCATTTGGGGATGCAGGGCTTCAGGTGCAAGAGGTGGGGACACAGAGAGGCAGGTGGGCAGCTCCATACTGAGGTCTGGGGTGAGGGTGAGGATTAGGGCAGGGGTCATGGGAGCAGGGCACTTGGGACACGCTGGCATGTGCACGTGTGCTGCTTGGGAGGGACCCAGCTGGTGTGAGTAGTAGGTCCTTTGTGCAAAGCACCTCCTGAGCTGTCAAGGTGAAAGCTAGTAGCAACAGGCCTGAAAAACCTCAGATACAAAACAGGAAAATCTCCATTTTTCTTTTGATCTGGAGATTCGACAACAATAACAATATATATATAAAAAAAAAAAAAAAAACCAAGAAAGAGAGAAAAAAAAAGAAGGTGAAATCCATCAGGTGCCAGGAAGAGAGTTGGGTTTCTGTGGTGTGTGTACAGGGGAGGGAGGGATGGGGTGGTTCAAACAGGAAAGGAGAGGCCTTGGCTGGAAGGATTTGGAAGGATTTTTCGGCAGCCTAGTTTCTAAGGAAGGAGGGAGAATATTAAGTAGCTGA
>NW_008659956.1:3908-35582 GCF_000695815.1 Acanthisitta chloris
AGCTGATGCAAACGAAAGTCCTGCTGAGTCCCAGCAGAGTTCACCGGAGAAAAGACATGGCTCTGTGCTTGCGTGCGTGCATGCATGCATGAGTGATAGAGCTGGTCCCAAGCTTCCATGCAGCCCTGGACCAGCTCCAGGTGAATGAAGGGAGCCCCTCCAGAGCCTGCACCACTGCAATGGAAAGCAGGGGCTGTTCTCAAATGAGAGCCTCTCCAAACCCCTGGGGTGCTGGAGGAAGACTCTGTGCCTCCTTGCATCGATATTTAAGCACCAGCATCCTCTGCCCAGATGCCTGTCGCGGCTTTGGCACGTCAGTGGCATGAGCAGAGTTGTGTGCGACTGGAAGCGTTTGCCTGATTACAGGGCAAGGCACTCCCTCAGGCTTGGCAGAAGTGGGGAGGAGAGCTTGGGTACCTTCTGTGCCAGCTTCAAGACAGCCTCCGGTGTCTTTTGTCGCTTAGTTTGGCACATGTGTCAGGGCAGAGGGGGAGGAAGAGGAGGAGAAGCAGCACACAGGCACTGCCTCACATGGAGCGTGGTGCTCTGCTTCCTCCTAACGTCCGCTGGAAGTTCTGCTTGCTCTAAGTCGAAAGACGTCGCAGCTGCAGGAGCTGTTATAGCAGTAGCAGTTCCCAGAGCTCTTCATGCAAACTGAAAAGCCTGGGAGCAGCCTGGGAAGGGGGGCATTGTCCTCTGATCAGTGGAGTGAGCTGCTAAGAACAATTGCAGCTCGTTTCACCTGTGCAAAGTCACAGGGCAGATAAAAGGGCCAATGGCACAGCAAATCCTGCCTTTTTTTAACCAAGCACTTCGTAGTGCAAATTCAAGGCCAGGCATAAGTGGAGAATTTGACTGGAACACACCTGCCCCTCGATGTGGGCTGCAGAGCAGCAGGATTAATATGCACAGGAAAGATATGCATGTGAGCATATGAACACATGTACCCATGTTCTCACGCCCACACACGCCTGCACAAACATTTAATGTGTGCAAGCACACACACGGAGCATTTTTGTTTCTGGAGGCAGAACAGTTTCCAGGCAGCACACACAAACCTCTCTTAGCTGCAGTGGTTCTGGTTATGACTGGCACATTGGTATTTTGCCATCAAGATCAGATATTGGCATACAGATCGGCCTACCCTATCCTCCCACTGAGCGCTGAGAAATGAGATGCAGCAGGTGAGCATATTTAACAATGGGAGGCAAGGAAGGAGATAGATACAAGATACTCCTCTCAGCCAGCTGTGTGAATCTAAACTCATCCCCTGTGTCTGGAGGTGGGTTGTGTTTTTCTGTCTAGACTAAGATAATACGCTGAGAGATATCCCAGTGAAGGTGTGGAGAAGTTGTTACTTGCAGAGGGCAGCCAGTCTGCTTCCTGCTCCATGTCAGTGCTGGGGGACATGTTGTGGGCAGTGGTGCCTGTTGGCATTGGTGGAGGAGATGGTGTTAGGGGCACTGAGGTCACTGGAACCCTGCAAACCTCTCTGTGCCCAGGCAGTAACTACTGGCCTTTGGGTAGGTATGAGAGAAAAACTGAATTGTGAAAAGATGGCAAACTTTGCTGAGATGTGGCAAGCTGAGGGCTGGAGAAACAACCGCCAACACTGAGGGAAGGAAGCAACAGAACCCAAAGACATGATGCATGCAGAGGTCAGAGATGATCCAAAGATCATCTTTGGCCTACATAAACTCACTGGCAGTCAGCCTGATAACCACCTAGTCATTTATAAGGAGATTTTTTTACAGGCAGAAAAAGAGTAGATATCATCTGTTTGTCCTCAGGACAGGTTTAGCCAGAAGTGTGAGGAGACTCTGCTGGAGAGAAGGAGAGGGATATGTGCCCCCCCATACTGGGATCCCCTAAAACCTGGACCCACAGGGTTCATTTAGCATGAGCCTCCATGCTTGATCTCCTCGGGGCAAAGTACAGGGCTGCCTATGGGTCACAGAGTGGGGTGGCACTTGTGTCAGCACTGTTGGGTCCCAGGGCTGCCTGTTTCACATCATTGGGCATGGGTCATTGTTCATGCCTCAGCTTATCCTGGAAGGGTCCCATCACATCTGGTGATGAAGAAGTGACATCCCCCATCCCCTCAGCGCTCAACCCCCACAAGACACTCTCTGTTCCTTCAGCTGTGTAGCCAAGGCAACTCTCAGCAAGATGTTGTTTTTGAGGTGACTCTTTGATGCTACTGATCTGAGGGGACCCCTTAGTGTTTATGTCAATCCATGGCTTGAAGTTAATCTCAGCAGGAGCCAGCATAATGTGTTTGCAGAAATTTGGGACTCTCAGTGATTCGACATGGGCAAATTTACTCTCAAGGAATCCGTTTCTCTGCATGTTTAGGTAAGTCTTCTGTCTGTTTGTGATGTTTCCAGGGCAAGTGTGTGAGAGTCCGGTCAACAGGTTAAACCTCAGGGAGGCATGTTAAATTTATGCCTATGAAGTCAGTGGGCATTTCTCGTGTGTGTATGCATAAAGCCTTGCTCTCGCTATTATTCTCCAGACCCCTCTGATTTTCCCATCGTTTTTCATAAAAACTCCACCCCAGTAGTACTGTCTCTCATGCAGAATGGGGGAATGGGGGCCAATATCCCCCTCACCAAAGTGGCATATTGTTCCCTATTAGCCTAGCAGGGCTTGATCCTGCAAGATGCTGAGCATGTTTCCTCTAGGCCCAGAGCACCACAGGCTTTCGGGCACCTATCCACTCTGTGGGAGCCAGCTACCTCAGTCCTCAAACGACTGTGGAGCCAAAGCCAAAGACACTGTTGACTTTGGTAGGACTGGAGAGCTCTTAGCAGCTTTGAGCCTTGAGAGCTGTTGTTGCAGTTTGGTTTATTGCTTGTTGGATGGACACAGCTGGATCGCTGATGGAGATAATTGTTATGTTGATGGAGATAACTAGTCTGGTTGCTATTTAAGGGCAAGAAGGTAATCCTGACAGATACATACGGAAATGATCCTCTAGCTAAACAGGAGAGGGAATGTTTCTTAAAGGCAACTTTGGGGGCACAACTGGCCAATATTCGCATTTTCTTTTGTAGAAAAACAGCAGAGATAATTTATTTTTCCAAATACAGAAGAGATTCATCCTCAGAAGACAGTTAAATCAACAGAGCCATTTATTATTTATGCTCAAGAAGTCAGATGTTATGTGTTGGACTAATGATGAAAATCTAGTCATTAAATAAGCCAGTGAAAACTATGGAACCTGGCTTTCACTTTTTAATTTAAAGGAGATGCTGGAAAAAAAGAAAAGTTTTATTAAGGCAGAACTGCATGCCTTATACCTGTCCAGAAGTCAATTATGGTGCTGCCACAACAACATATATGTCTTAATATATCTTAATAACATCTAAATATGAAGTGACATGCAGTCACATTGCTTTCACTTGTGACTTCTGCTTTCCTGAAGATGGAGCAGATATGGATGAAATTTTACCACATCATTTCATAACCATTTCAATGTTCAGTTATTTGGTTTTGTAATAGCAGAGCTGGCTTGATGTTGCAGGAGAAAAAACAAAGTGCAGCAGGGATTTTATTATTCCAGAAAGGCTCTAGACTTGTGGCAAGGGGTGATCAGTTGTCTTTCTTGGAGTTTCAGACCACAAAATGAAGGTCTGTACCCTTTTCTCCATTAAGAGACCCATAATAATTTTTTAACATTGAAAAACGTTTCTGCCTCATGTTGGACCAAAGGGAATTGGTTAGTGTATGCAATGGTAGATCACAGGGAAGGAAATGGCTAGGAGAGGCAAGATACATCAATTAGGATCAAGCTTATCAATAGATCTGCTTATCAATATTGCCAGAGTGTGAGTATCAAACTTCTGGTACTTTTTTGTGGTTCTACTTAGGTGGGCCAAGAGATTAAATAATGGTCAGGCCTATTGCAGGCAAAGGGTTTGTGAGAGAATGAGCTGTTAAGAAAGAGGGAAGTCCTGAGGGGAGAGGTGGAAATCTCATCCCTTGGAGCTTGTAATAGTCAGAATGGACAGTACATGTGATGATGTGTCATCTGGTGCTGACACAGAGATGAGCAATGGATGATCTCACAGAGCTTTTCCATCTGGTTTAAGGCAGAACTATGAAAGTCAGGGTGAAGGCTTAGAAATTAATCCAAGCTAGACTGGAGTTTGCAATCACAGCTACACACCTGAAATATCTGTGGCATTAGACCAGTTCTGGTCCAGGACCTGACACAGGTGCATCTTCATACTCTATCTGATATGCCTTTACCTCTCTTTGAGGTGAGCAAAAGGTTTGGTTTTCTTGGCTCTTCCAGTTCCTGGCTGCTGTTTGAGGCTAGCAGAGCCCCTCAAAATCATCTGTGCAGGCAAATCTTTTGATAGAGACCACCAGCCTCTAGTGGGAGCACCATCTCCCAATTTCAGTAGGATACTTGTTAAAAGCTTCTGCTCAGTATGAAACTAAATCAGATTCAAAACTCCATCCAAAAGGCAAAAGCCACCTCCATCCATAGGCAGGTCAGAGAGCTTAGTGTACACTGTACTCACTATGTCTTTGGTAGGACATCATCTTCTCAGAATTATCTGCTTTAATATACAGTTAATTTTACACCTTTCCTAGGGTATCAATATCCACAGTGACATCCCAGCATTTGGTAGCCACCAGCCACATAGTTTTGGTTATGGTTCAGCTTCTAAGGCCTTCATAGCACCCAACTCTACTATGATTTGTCATATTTGGGTTGCAGAGATCAAAATAGCATCAGCATCCTGGCAGCATCCTGCTTTCAAGTCCAGGTTTCTTGACATCTCATGTATATTGACACTAATCTTCATCTGAACTTTTGAGACAGGCCCCACATAGTCCAAGAGAGCAAAGCTACCTACTCCTTCTCCCTAGTGACATTTCCTCCATCTCTGATGCAGATGCAGCATCCCAAAAAGTCCCTCTGTCCCCTTCTTTCTTCTACAGTAATGATACTTGTTGAATGTCCTTAGGATTCTAACTCATCACACCTCCTTAATTTCTAAGAACACAGAGAGATTTTTTTCCAAGTGATCTCTGGTGGCTAGATAATAAAAACAAACATGCTTTTGTTTTAATTCAGAAGACCTGAAAGCATGTGTATTTTCATCTCTTTGTGCCACAGATACGCCTTGTGGAGAAACTTCTGGTAAACAATTCAATGATGCTTGTCAGGAGCTAATCCAGACTTTCCTTACCTTTACTGTCAGTTAGGCAGAGATGTCATGCAATTTTCTTCTCTGAGTTTTCTTTCTTTGCTCTTTTCTGCTCTTAGTTCCTTGGCAGTTTGGTGGGGGTTTGCCACCTTTATAGCAACAAATGAAATCTGCCACTAGGGTGGATTTATTGGAAAAGATGCAAGACTGAAAATTATTTCATCCTTTCCAGGAAGGAAAAATATGTCTTGGTCACTATGATATTGAAAGATGATTTATTTAGATTTCTCTAGGTCATAATTGAGCCCTCGGCTTCCTCTGCAGTTTCAGCATATCAAATGGGGAACATCTGAAGTCTCCAGATGATGTGAAGGAAATATGTTTTATCTTCCTATCATCAATGCATCAGCAACAGGAGCTTATTGATGTAAATCTAATCCTGCAATACTTCCTTCCCCTCCGCTTGCCCGTTCAGTTCCCTGGAAGATAACTTTGTTCAGGAAATGTCAGGCTGATACAAGCAGCTATCTAGCAACAGACTGCCTGCAGTTTTGCAAAACGGTGCACATCAGTGTCATTTAATTGAAATAGATGGATGTCATCTTACCTGAGGGAGAAACTCTGGAAAGTTTCCCAATTCTTTCAGTGGTTAGACATTTTGGGTTCTCTCTTGGAAGAAACCATTGTCAGGGAGCCCAAAGTCTCTGGCCATGCTGTCTGTTGACCCCTACCCTCACCTGTTGACCCTGGACTTTCTGTGTCTTGGATATGCATTACAAAGACCCACACTTGCATGGAGAACTGATTGTAGACAGATTTGGGAACTCTTTGGAGAGCAAGAGACAGGCAAAGACAACACCTTTTGGTGAGCCACAGTCCTTGCTTGTACATCTCAAGGCAGCACCAGCCCAGCCCACCAGCTGGTGCCCAAGCTTGGCACTTCCAGCACAGCATGGATGCTTGGAGCCTGATGAACTAACAACTAGCAACATGTAGGGAAGGAGCTTATGACATGGAGCTCCCCATACCTAAACCTGCTTTTCTCCTTGCTCTGGAGAGTTGCTCCCAGGGAGTTTCATTTTGTGGCTGCAGCAAGGAAGGGCAGCTCAGGAAAGTACCATTTAGCACATAGCAACACAGATCCTTCTTCATGCTTCCAGTTCCCATAGCTGCACCTCTCCCACCTCCGCCGCATTTGCTGGCACTGCGGAGAAGTGGTGCTGACCCAGAGATCCGTTCCTACAGATATGCCTTGTGCTTCCAGAGCAGACCAAAACATGATCTGATTCCCTTGAGAGCTCCTTTCCCACATGCTGAGCTGCATTTCTCCCCCATCCAGCTCTGTACAAGGACACCAAGGTCATCAGGATGATGATCTCCCTTTCCCATGAATCCTGTGTGAACCTGGGGGCAGCCCAAGCACCTGATATTCACGCTCTGCAGGTGAGCCCTGGCTGATACAGCAGAATCTGCATCCACAGGTTTTTGCTGAGGAGACATTAATCACCTGAGAAAGAGTTGGTCTTCCAGGCTAGTTCAGCAAAGCCCAAACAATAACTTTTTTTTAAAAAAGGCCACAGTATAGCACATCCCTCTGCTGTCAGTGCCTGCTCTTTGAGGCTCTTCAGATATTCCTGAGCTGTTCCCAAGCATCCTCCTGGCTCTTGGCTTAATGAAATGGAGAGAATCTACAGTTGACTCCTTACAACCTTCTGTCTGTTTTCCCATCTGTTTTCTGAGCTTGGTCTTACTGATCGTATCCTTCCCTTAAAAGGTGTCTCTGTGGAAAAAGGGAGTGAGGTCCCATCAGTTTTCACCATGCTGTCACAGGGATATAAGGTACTGGAACACCCCAGAGCCTCTCTTGCAAAAGCTAGTGTGGCTTTTGAGCCATGGACTATTTGGACTCTGATCATGTGCCTTTGGTTGGTGACTGGGCATGGTGGGGCAGAGTGGGTGTTTCTTGTGGGCACTTCATAATGCGTTGGCTGCTAAAGACTTCCTTCCACACGCTGCAAATCACAAAGGTAATTTGCTACCTTTGGCAGCTGTTGAGATGCCCAATTCATAGGGAAGGATGTAAGGTCTGGGTTTTTTTCACTACTGCTCCTTTGCCTGCAAAATAGCTTGGAACTGCCACCCATGAGAACTACATCACAGGCTGCAAGGGGACCAATAGTGAAGAGGTCTTAACTTCAGACCTTTGAAGGCCTAAGTGTGACCATTGGAGTCACAGGAGGAGAGACTGGAGTTTCCAGAGATATGTTGTTCCACCCTAAAATCGGCACCCAAGCCAAATATTGGGGCTGGTCACAATTTGGAGGGTGCAGCATCTCTGCAATGACTTAAGACATGTTATTTAGCCATCCAGAACACCTCTGCATTAGCAGGTGGGTGTTACATGATACAGATTTGTTCTAAGTGCCTGTTGCACATTGCTGAGGCTTGTGGGAGGTGGGGTGGCAGTCCCAGCAGGGCTGCTGTTTTTCTGTCCTTGGTGTGTGGTGTCTCCTCCCAGTCTCTCATCACCTGCAAGCATCACCAGCATGAACCCTCGCCAGTCCCTACCACATCGGCTGCAATGGCCTGATGCCAAGTCCCCACCAAAGCACAAAAGTTCGTCGAAAGTCCAAGGCACATTGCAGCTGGCTCTCCAGCAGCCAACGCCCTGGGCTAGCAGAGGGACTGGCTGGAGCCTGTATCCCCAGCCCTGGCTGCTCCTCTTTCAATGGGTGCCAGACAGCCTTGGGCTGGGCGGCCGCCTGAGATCACTGCCTGACTTCACCAGGGCGGTGGTCTGAAGCAGTGACCCCAGCCCCGGGCATAGCGCCTGAGCCGGCTCTGCTACCCACCCCTGCGGGGCTGTGAACGGGGCTGGGGGCCATTCACTGCCGCTTTGGGGGATTGTGCCTGTGAAGGGAATGTAAACGAGCTGTTCTTCATTAGGCCCATGAAAGCTTCCTTCTGCCTGCGCTGAGTCTGGTGGCCTCTGGGGAGCTCAGGAATGCTTTTGCTCGGTTGTGCTCTCCAGCTGCCAAAGGGCATAAGATGAGATGACCCTCCCCACTTTGCATCCCTTTCCTGCCTGCATTCTCTCTTCCCTGCCTGTATTTCGAGAATGCAAACACAGTGGTTGTCCCTGTATGCTGACCAGGAAGGAGGAATTCTTATTTTCCCATCATGGTCACAGGTGCAATTCCAGGATGGGAAGGAACTTGCCTGCTCATCCCAGGAAGCTTCAGCATAGGTCAAGCTCATCCCTTCATCTGGAGTGGGGACAAATTGGGAGGGCAGCTGCAGGAAATACTTGATGAGAGTTTTTACTAGCCTGGTACCTGAGCACAGATTTCCTGTGTAAGACCCATGCGCAATGAGCATGTCTGAACAGAGATGGCTGGGTTTGAGGACAGAGGAAGGACTGGACAACTTCTGAAGGTCCCACCGGAGACATTTGTGTGATTCCTATGCTAGAGGTCTAACTGAGACCCCCATTAAGTCTTACTCCAACACCTTTCTGCATAAGTGGTGTATTATGTTAGTGCTTATGCTGTAAATAATAATGATCCTGATAATAATCAAGAAGGCTGTTTAACAAAGTTATGCTATGGTTGTGCTTGTCCTTCTTAGGTGCATGTGGCTTTTGGTGGGAGGTGGGTTGAACAGGACAGCAAGTCCTCTAGCAGTGGGCTGTGACTGTAACGAGCATGGATCATTAGCAGCAGCGGTCAATAGATCCTTTTCCTACCTTTCTGCCAGAAACCGATGAAAATGTGTTACAAAAATTCAAACCTCCCAGCCATTCGGAAAAAGCTTCCTGCTCCACTCCGTAATGTCAGCAGGCAGGAAGGCAGTGTTCCCATACACCCTGCTCCCCCATGTGAATGCACCAACCACCTTATGGGGATCCCACACAGGTCCAAAGCGACTCAAGCCGAGAAGCACCCAGGCTGAGTTTTGGCCCAGGGGCAGGACAGTTCGTAGTCTGCTCTGGTGCTGTTAAGGACAGCAGGCAGCCAGACAGGAGCAATTTGCGGCTTCCCAGAAACTGTGCCTGGTATTCCTGGTATTTTGCTACTCCCTGTCCCTTCTTCAGGGGCAGGGTGGAAGGGTTGGAAACAACTCCTGCTAGGTAGCTCCCTCTGGCTAGCCTGGAGTGGGAGAAGATACTATGCCCTCAGCCCAGGGCAGAGGACAGCTCATGCTGTGCTGTGGCTGTTTTCTGCCTCAGACCTCAGGGGAGCCTTCATGGATTAGAACATCAACAGCACAGTCCTTTTGGCCTGGCCTGGGTCAAGAGCATTTCCAGATGCTCATCTCTCTTTTCCTGGGCACCACAGCATCACGCCAGACATGAAGCCGTAGAGTGACTCTGAGTTGAGTGCAGTCTCCTGCTTTGGCTATAGGGTCAACATGCCTTTGAGGTGGCTACAGCCCAGGTGTCACCTCCAAGCTAGCCAGGCATCCTTGGCTTGGCCAGCAATGTCATTCTTCTGTGTGGCCAGTGAGCCACCTTTTCTCACTGCTGAGCGGTGACCTCCTCCTGAGTTGTGGGGAGAAGGGATGGAGATGTGAGAGCCACCCAATTCCTGCTTCCCACTACCCCTGTCTGAGGACACCGTGAGTAGGGCCTTCCTGCAAATACCGTCTGCCCGTAGCTGACGTAGGGAGATGCAGCATGCTCTGCCTCTGCAGATGGCTGCCTGCCTGAAACCCAACCGCCAGGCTGGCAAGGCGGACGGGAGTAGGCAGGAAAGGTCTGTGTGGCAGGCCAGAACCTGACAGATAGGGAGGAGGAACTCCAGCCTCCTTCCTGAGTCTAAGACAGGCAAAAGTAGGGCTCATTTGGGGAAACTGGGCATTTATCCTGCCGGCATTTCCTGGGGAGCAGAGGCACAGAGGCCTGCAGTGACCCAGCCCAGGGGCAGTCAGAGGTTATTGAATGAGCTGGTAGGTGAGGATGGGCAGGCTGGCACAGGAGCTCCAGAGATACTGACATGAGTGTCTGGTCCTGGCTTCAGTGGGCAGCTGCAGGTTGATGTGGATGGGCCAGCCAGAAAGAGAATAAGGGAGTGCATGGGTTCTGCAGGCCACAGCTCTGCCTTTCCCCTCTTCTCTTGGCACTGGGAAGGCCCTTCACCAGCTGCCCAGAGCTTGTCAGGAGTTTCTGTCTCAGAGACCTTTGCCCTTCAGTTTGTCAAAATTGGCTTGTTAGTATCAAATTAGGAAACAGACCGTTGGGTGCATGAGAAGGGACTATGTCAGCCTTGTTGCTGAAGGAAATTAGGCTATAAAAAACACTAGAGGGTGGAGGAAAGGGATCCCTCCAAGGCATCCATGGGTTCTCACTGGGATATAAAGACCCAAACTGGACACCACTATTGAGTGACAGACAGAGGAGTCCCTCCACAGCCATCCCTTGTCATGCTGCTTGACGTGGACATGTGTGTTCCTGGGAGAGTGAAGGGTGTCAGTTCAGGTGCTTTTTCAGCCCTGCAGGAAGCACTGGGCTCGGGCTGGGACCTGGGCAGATTTCGGTACGCATCAGTTCTCAGCTCCCTCTGCAGAGCACTGGGCTCCTGCCGCTCCCATCTCCCCTTGCTGAAAGGGCTCACATTAGTCTGCAGCTCACTGACTTTCTGGCAGCATGTAGGGAGAGGAGAGATAAGGTGTTTGCAGAGGCTAAAGCATCATGGGGCAAAATGGCAAAGTGGTCCTGTCCTGGGGAACCATGTGTGTCCCAGGGATAGCACAGGGGGTCACTTATGTCTCAGCAGGCAGTTAGGAGGGTGCCAAATCTGGAATACTGATGCAGTGCTGTTCTTGTGGAAACAGAAAAAACAAAGGGCTGCTTTAATAAATAAGTGGACATGGAAAACTTTGCAGCTTTTGCTCGGAGAGTGCAGGTTCACCTTGGCGAGAAATAGGAGACTGGTAGCTGTGTTAGGCTTGGGGACCCAGCGACCTGGCTGTCCCTTCGGTCGCCTCCAAAACCCCCTAGCTGTGTGTGACAGGCTGGTGCTGCCATCTGCCGCTGAGCATCTTGTCTATCCCCCTTTGCCAGGCATCCCCGCGCACTCCTGGGGAGCTTAATGAGGCAGAGGCATCCTCTTCATCCTCCTCCCCTCTGGGACTCCATCTAGGCTTCAGAGAGAAGTCAGTTTGCAGCGATACTCTTGCCTGCCTTGTTGGGGTGGAGGGGAGGAATATATCTGCTTTTAATTTAATCCTGAACCTTTTTCCCTCCTGTAGGAGGGGATGAGCTGCATTCATTGGCATAGAGGTTGCAGAAGACACTGTTCAGGGTGGGATTTCAGCTGCTCTGGTGCTTTTCCTTTTGCTGCAGTGAGTTTTCTCGTGGTCGCTCTCAGGTCTCGGCACAGACTTGGCATCAGCACTGGACTGCTGGGACCCAGGAGTCAGAAGACTGGGAACCTCAGGAGCTTTAAACTCTTATTCAAATTTAGTCCAGGAATGACCCTTTTTCACTCTGATGGCTGTACTAAATGTCACAAGTCATCTAAGTTTAGACTGTCACCAGCTTGCTCCTATATATAACTGCACAGGGCTCCTGCCTGCATCCCGCTGGCAGAGGTTACGCTGGGGTAATTTGAGGGGTCTACAGGAAGGCGACTGCTGTGGACAGAATCTAAACACTCTCCCCCTTTGCTACCAGTGCCATCAGTGGCAGCTATGGTCAGGCAATGCTACTTGGCAGTGTTATCCTTGGCTCTGCTGGCTGCTTAGTATGTGCCATCAGACGAGGGCTGGTTTGGTCCCATGACTGAGAGACTGAGCTGAGGACCCTGGAGCTCCCAGCACTTGTCAGCTGCATCTTTGATATCACTGCTGAAATGCCTGCCCAGTCGTGCGGTGGCTTTGCTGTGTGATTGACCTTGACTTTGGAGTTGTCTCAGAGCATTCCTGGCTTTTGCTCTTGCATCTGCAAGGCAGGATAGAGTGTGAATTTGTCACTTAATCCTCTCGCCATGCATAAAGAGGGGCTTCTCTGCCTCATTTGTGTGTGACCTGGATCTTTTTGGGTGTGGGATGACCCTCATACCAGTCTTTTTCCACTGACACACAAAAACGACAATGGCCCTTGTATGTAGAAGCTCATCCTAGACCTCCAACTCCTTCATGCACTCAGATTCCTTCCTGTCCTGAGTTCAGAGGTCACACAAAAGTCTCATGAAGTTCCACACAGTGGGATAAAGCTGGAGCTGTAGGCAGCAGCTGGGAAAGGGATTTCTTTGGTTATTTGTTCCTATCCTGCCTGATGCAAATAAGTCTTCTGGGTTGGGCAGGAGGCTCTTTGTGCAAAAGCAAGCCCCAGTTAGCTCATGGCGACCTGACAGTTTGGTATCCCATCTCTTCCAGAACGGGAGTCTCGAGAGCATGAGGAGCCGACCACATCAGAGATGACAGAGGAGACCTACCCACCCAAGGCCTACCGGCCCAAGCACGGGCGCCTCTCTGAGCTCAAGGCTGAAGCCCTGAAGAAGGACCGCCGGAAGAAGCTGACCCTGGCCAAGTTCGTGGGCATTGCCGAGAACACAGCACACCCACGTGTTGTCATCCCTGAGCTCCGGCAAGAGTTTGAGCTGGTGAGTGCCTTTGCTTTCCCTCCATGGGATTCCCATAGGCAGGAGGTTGCAGGATGGCTTTGTCCCCCTGGGGAGAGGGTGCTGGTGGGGGAGACAGGGGACCTGTGGGCATGTGCAGCTGGAGGCTTGCTGTGAGGTGCTCCCCTTCACACACTTTCTTCTCCCTGCTTGCAGGGCCCCTGCCGCAGGCACATGGAGGCATCCCTGCAGGAGCTAAAGAGCAGCCAGCGGATGGTCCCTCGCGCTGTCCACCTCCCCAACTGTGACCGCAAGGGCTTCTACAAGAGAAAGCAGGTAAGAGCCCCACAGAGTGGTGCTCCCCACTGAGGAACGCTTTTCTGTGTCACTGCCCTGGATGGGCAGGATGGAGATTTTTCCCTCTGCTGAGTTGGTGGGGAGATTGCTTTAAGCATCTCCAGGCACGTTTGGTAGTGAGTGGCCTTGCTGATGGTTCCAAGTGCCATCTGACCTGAAGCAAACATCCTGAAGGAGCTGATGAGGGAGGAGGAAAAGACAGAGAACTCTGGACTGGGGTAGCAGCAGGGATGGGGATGTGCTGAAAACAGAGAGCAGGAGCTAAATTATACCCAAGGGATTCTATTGCTGGGGTGAAAGAGGTAAGGCACAGGGTTGATGCTGATCCCCAGCGTGAGGGAGCCACGCTGCATGTGGTGGCCAGCTCCTGACGTCTGCCTTTGGGTGTCTCCCTAGTGCAAGCCCTCCCGAGGCCGGAAGCGTGGCTTGTGTTGGTGTGTGGACAAATACGGCATGAAGCTGCCGGGGACTGACTACCTGAGCGGAGACCTGCAGTGCCATGCGTTCGACAGCAGCAATGTGGAGTGAAGTCACATCCCCTCCCTCCACCCCATCACTACCTACCCAGACTCCCTTCCACCCTCCCCTCTGCACCTCCCCATGCCCCAGGACTCTGATTCCTTTCATCTCATGTAAGAAAAAAGAAAGGAAAAGAAAAAAGAGAAAGGAAGGAAAATGAAAAAAAGAGCAAGGGAAAGCAGGAAAGAAGAGAAGTAAAGGAAGGAAAAGCAAAAAGAGGAGAGAGGAAAAAATAAAAGAAAGAAAAGAAACAAAAAAGAAAAGAAAAGAAAAGAAAAGAAAAGAAAAGAAAAGAAAAGAAAAGAAAAGAAAAGAAAAGAAAAGATGAAAAGAAAAGAAAAGAAAAGAAAAGAAAAGAAAAGAAAAGAAAAGAAAAGAAAAGAAAAGAAAAGAGAAAAATCCAGAAGAAACTGAGGACTCGGAATCTACAGCAGCCTCTTGACAACAAGGACTCAGCAAGGAAAGGATAGAGCCAGAGACAAACCAGCCATGGCCGCTCTGCCACCTGCGCCTCTCCCCAGTGCTGCCTGCACCCCCCTGCCACAAGCAGAGGCCACCCCGATGTAGGAAGCTCTCCGAGTTGGTGATTTTCCAGTACGGGTTTTGGGCGGGTTCATTTTCTATTTTTATATTTTTTTTCATGTTAGCTAGTTGATTTCTAAAGGGTCTTGTGAGAAAATTTTGCAGCCACCAGCATGCCCCTTGCAGTCCTCCAGAGTCTCCTCCCAGCATCCCTGGGACTCACTCAAGTCAATTTGATTTCCATCTCAAATGACTGCCCCAAATCCAGGCAGATTTCAACACATCAGGAGGAGGCATGGGACTGCTGGCTTCGTGTCTGGAGATGAGCTGGGGAGGGAAACACAGATCCTGCAACAGCACAAATAACCCCAAAAATAATATTTGTGGACTTCAAAAAAAAAATCATCCAAAAAGGAAATATATTCTTCTCTGTCCATTTTGTCTCAAACGGAAGGTCAGAAATCTTTTTGGACAAGCTGGACTCTGACCATTGCCCATCCAGGTGTGGAAGCATTTGTTACCTGCGTGCATGTGTGTGAGTGTGTGTGTGCATTGATGTGGCTTTTCTTCCTTGCAAAACTTCACCTTGAAACCTGCAATCTGGAGGTTTCAATGTATAATGTAATCAGGGGGAGAAATGCTGCCCCTCCCAAACACTAATAATAGCCTGCTGGACTAAGCACAGGAGCAGAGTTATGGAGGAGCATCAATGTCTTGGGATCCAGGGCCCCATCAACACCGAGGGCTGCATCCAAGCCAAGCCTACTGTTACTCTATCACTGTCCAGACTGAAGTATCCCTACGTGGGGACAGGAGGATCGGGGCCAAAACTCCTCACCGCCCTTTGTGCCACAAAGACCAACTATGGAGAATTTTTTTATGTTTTTTTTATCTTCACAGCCAAAAATGTGGTTTGCTCCAGGGGGAAAAAACTCCCAAACCTACACTTTGTTTCATCTTGGTTTTTTGTTAAAGATGGTTTGTAGCTTTCCCTGTGGGTAGGAAAATGCCGGTCTCCATCCTTTTGCATTGAGGATACTTCTCGTGTTGCCACAGCTGATTCTCACTACCCTTCAGTAAGACCCTGAGATGGGGCCTTGCCTTTAACTTGGGACCCAACTCTTTGTGGAGTGACAGCAGCCACCGCACCATGGAGACCCACTGCCTCAGGCATGCTGGGACAGACCTCGGCTGCCTTCCTGATGTTTTTGTTGTTTGTAATTTTTATGTTTGATTTGGGGACTATTGCCTCTTGCTTCTCCATGACAAAGGTCTCCACAATGTTGGTGCTGGGAGGAAATCTTGCAGCGACAGGAAGGAAGGAAAGGAAAGGGAGCCATGGGCTCTGGGTGCTGTGGTCCCAGTGAACAAGCACGTACCCACCAGGAACCACATCCCACTGCCATGACTAGAGCTGGCAGCTGGCACTGGCCAAAGGACACAGCTGATCTCAGGGGGAAGGTTCCTGCACCCCCAAAGCTCCTTTGATCTTCCCAGACCTGGACAGTGAGTAAAGGGGGTCCACAGCACCACCAGCTCCCCACCAGTGGGGTGGGACAAGGGGGATTCGATGCCAAGAGGTTCTGGTAAAGGCTTCTCGCCATCACGGGTTGGGAGCCCTCATAGCCTCCCATGACATGGCATCACTCCCCTAAACACCCCATGGGCCCCGCACCAGGACACTTGCTCTGATCCAGGGCAGAACTGGACACCTGCAGTTACTGCCCTCCAAGTTACAGTGGCAGCGAGTTTTGCTGATGGACTTCCACGGAAACCCAGCGGAGCATGTTTGGAGCTGAGGACAAAGCACCTTCCTTTGCTGAAAAGAAGGAAGTGTGCCACCAAATGCAGATCTGCTCCTCAAAAATGCCTGCTGGAGTGGGGTAAACCCCCGTGTTGTTGGAGGGGAGCATGGCAGGTGCTGTGGCCAAGGGAGGGAGGGACCCCTCCAGGCTCTGCAGGGCTGATGGAGCAAGGTTGGTTTAACCAGGGTGGTGGGTTAATGATAGGGTGAAAGTGGAGTGAAGAGTGGAGACAGCAGGAGGAGGAGCTTGTGCTAACCCCGAGGGCCACTGGTCACCATCGTTGACACTGTCCGCTTGCTGATCCCTGTGCAAAACCTCCTGACTGTTATAGGCCAGTACCACCTTTCCCAGGACCCTTCCTTCCTTCTCTCTCACTCTCTTGCTTTTTTTGTTTGTTCGTATGTTTTGTTGTCTAATTTCCCAAAACTTGAAAGCCTTTGGCTGCAGAGAAAGGAGACATGCCGCTGGGGCAGGATGGGAGCAAGCAGATGGCAGCAGCTCCCCATGGACCTTGCCTTTTGGAAAGGATGCTTTTGCAGGGTGAGGATCAGCTCACCACCCCGTGGTGGTGTCATGATGAGGCCACCACTCTGACACTGGGAGTGGGACACAGGGTGATTCCCCGACCTCTCCCTACAAAACAAGTCTACATGGCCCCAGGAGCCCAGAGCACTCAAATCTATCCCACACAGCCTCCCTCACCCCCCTGCACATCCCATGCTGGGACAGCACTGCCTGGCCTGTCTCCACCAGCTGAGGGGGAGGATTGTGGAAGTTTGGGCCGCATCACCCTTGACCCCCAATCACCTTAGCACCCTGGATGGGGCACCAAGTGACCCCCCCACCACCCACTCCCTCGAGGAGCCCCAGCAGGACGACGCTGTTTGCAGGCTGCACAAATATTTAGGACTGGGGTTGGAGCCTGGGTTGGGCTGGGGATGAGAGTGGCTTCAGGAGGGATTGGTCACCCCCTGGGATGTCAGTGACAAGGTGCTCCCGTTCTTAGCACTCAGCAGCACCCCTTCACATTTAGAGTGAGAAAGCCAAAGGGGGCAGATCTGGGAGCTGAGGAAGGTGGAGGGTCGAGGCCCACGGGGAGATGCTGGCAATTCGTGCATCAGGGGGAGGTGTGAGGCTCAGGGCTCTCTGGTATTTGCAGCGAGCCCACGTCTGTATCCAGGATGTGAGCTGGAAAGGAGAGGACAAGGATGGCACAAGGGGCGAGGACAGCCCTTCCACCACATCTCCCTGGGGAGCGGCGCTCAGCGGCTGGGCTACCCCTTGTCTGTACTGCAGTGGACTTTGAAAACCACTAGTACAAGAGCATTTTGCACTATTTCTCTGCTCTCCCCCCTCCCCTTCCCTTTTTTTCCCCCCTTCCCCATGAAAACTCTTTTTGCTGTTGTTTGGGGTTTTTTGTTGTTACTGATTTTTATTTTTTTTCCCGAACGGAGCATTGTATATTTAACGACCGACAGTTCACCTCGCTTCCAGACCGCTGTCCTGGCCCTGGCCAGGAGCCCTGCCTACTGTGCCCCCAGCCCCACCAGCCCCCACCACTGCCACCGGGACAGACGTCACTGCGCACGTTACCCACCATTGTAACACAGTTGTTAAAACACACCAGATTCCGAGTTTCCTGCCTGGTTTTTATCTTTAAGCAATACTCACTACACATTTTACGGTAGCTTTTTATAGCTTTACATACATACGGTAGCTCTGTTGTTTTTGTTTTTGTTTTTGTTGGTTTGTTTTGGTTTTTTTCCAGTAAACAAGAATTACTCATAATCTTACTGGTGGGAAAAAAAAAGCAGTTTGTGAAAAACTGACAATGGAAGAAGAGCTTAATGCTCTGTTTAGCATTTTGTACTTAAAAAAAAATCTCACATTTTATTAAAAAGTGAAGATTGCTGTATACTATTTATTCAACTTATAATTTATGTTACTCTTTGATCTTTGTCTTTTCTCATGACAAAGCATTTATTTAATAAAGTTATGCATTCAGTTAGCTTGTGCCTGACCCTCGTGTGCTGGGGCCTGCCAGTGAGCTGCTCCAGCCCTGAGCATCCAGCAGCCAGCTTGTGTTGGGCCCCTTGGGATGCTCAGCCAGCTCCATAGGTATGCTGGGGGAGGTACAGTGCATGGGGTAAACCAGTGGCAATGGTTTAGGAGAGCTTTTGATACCAGAGCAATCTGCTAGATGAGTGGTAGAATTGCAAGTTTGAGTTTAGAGCATCCTGAAAGCAGAGCTACCCTATATTTTTTTAGAATTTTCTTTGCATGGATGTGGCAGTGGGGCACAGCACACATTCAACCAGCTTACCAGGCGAGAGTACCTGGCAATGGGTGATGCTAAACCCCTAAATGCTATCCCAAACTGAGCTTCACAGCTTGGGATTGGATGTCATGTTTGAGCCTCAGACCTCTCTGGGCTGCTGGAAGATTTGTCAGGTGTGCAGGAGCCTCCCTGGGGCAGCCCAGCCCAGCCAGGCCGTGGTTCTCAGAGACCTCATGGTAGCCCTTAGTGGGTCTTCCCACTGCCCTGTGCCCTCCCCAGTGCCAGATCTGACTCATGCCCACCACCCACATAGCCATCACCCTTCATCCTCCTACCTACCCCTTCATCTCCCTCCTCCTGTGCCTCCCTCCATTCACCTGGCTGCCAGCACCACCCCATATGCCCAGAGCAGGGTGGGAAGCAAAATCATCCCCTTTGCCCCTGCAGTGGGCACCATGGGTTGCCAGGCCTGTGCCAGCACATCCTCCATCCTATTTACACCCCATGGGGCTGGCACAGCCACCCTGTCCCCAGTGGCCATCCCACAAGGCTGAGCCTGCTCCCCATGGGCACCCCACAGAGCAGGAGTCACACAGTGCCACAGCTGGCACCAGGCAGCACCCCAAGGCTGCCTGTGCTGCCCACATTGCCAGCTCAGCTGGGCATGGAGGTAGTGCTTCTGCTTTTAGCCACAGAGGCACTGAAAAT
Source organism: Acanthisitta chloris (assembly GCF_000695815.1). NCBI lineage: Eukaryota > Metazoa > Chordata > Aves > Passeriformes > Acanthisittidae > Acanthisitta > Acanthisitta chloris. The sequence goes on from NW_008659956.1 coordinate 22,825, forward strand.
GGGCTTTCTATTGAAAAAGTTAATGCTTTCCCCTCCACCCTCAGCTAGCTGGCTAGTAAATCACACTCCTAATGACAACTGTAGCTGTATACATGTATATAAGTAGCTATAGATGCAGACAGATAGTCATACAATCTTACACTAATTATATCCTTGATATTAAATAATATTGTTCATATTATACTACTGCATTTTTATGCTATATCAAAATACTAGGAAAAAACTCTTTACTGTGAGGGTGGTGAGGCATTGGAACACGTTGCCCAGGGAAGTTGTGGATGCCCCAGCCCTGGCAGTGTTCAAGGCCAGGTTGGATGTGCCTTTGAGCAACCTGATCTAGTGAGAAGTGTACCTTCCCATGGCAGGGGAAGTAGAAGATCTTTAAGGTCGCTTTCATCCCAAACCATTCTCTGAATCTATGAAAACTGTCATTTGCCAGTGTAGATACTTTTGTGTATGTACACCACAGTGCTGGGGTTTTGGCCAGCACCCCACGTGCATCTGGCTAAGTCCCACATGCCCCATCACCAAGATGGCACAAATCTGACCTGGATGAAACCCCAGAGCCAGGATCCAAGCAATGACATCCATCAAACCCACGCACACACACATACAGATGTTAAGACCATGTCACATGCCTGGGGAAGCCTGACCAGAAGCTTTTTCTCCTCTTGCCTTACTGCTGTCCCTCTGCCCTTCTGCAAGGTGCCTGGCCATGCAAGTCCCATTTGCTGGATTGCAGCCTCCTGTTTGTTCCCTTCCAGCCCCTGCACCAGAGGATGACCCCAGGCATGGCTGGGCTCTGGGCTTGGGCACCTCTCTCACCTCCAGCCCTCCCTGGGCAACACCTGGCTTGAAGCAGCCTTGTGCCCCATGGTGCTACTTGGCATCTCCTCCACAGCATCAACCGAGCCGACTTCATCTCCTCCCAGAGGCACAAAATAGGATGATATTAAACATTAATTTTGCTCCTTTTCCCATGTTCTCCAGTTTACATACCACCCCTGCTCCTCCCTGTCCTCTCCCCCTCCCCTGCAGCCCCACACACTTGCAGCATACTGTCCCCATACATTTTCCTGGTGCTCACCACCACTGCCCAGCCCCATGGTGCATGTCAGTCTCACTCAAGCTCCTGGTATAGGGTAGAAAAAAACAGAAGGGGAAGCAGGCTGGTGCTTTTGCCTTTCTTTGGGGAGGCAAAAGGGAAACCACAGCCACGTGGATGCTTATTGTCAGGGTCACAAGGGGCCTCTGCTTCAATGCTGCGATTTTAATTGAGTGTTATGCAGGGCTTTATAAGTAGTAGTATTATTGGGCCTCCCTGTGGTGCCCAAAGCACCTCTCACCCTGGAAGAAGGTACAGGACCTTCAAGGGACCTGTCTTCACAGCCCCATGAGTGGAGCAGCTCAGCCAAATTCTGGTCCCACAAGCAGCCCATTCTGGGGAAAGACTTCACACAGAAATACTTTTGGGCCTGCTCAGATTTTGCTCTCCTGTGCCAGCAAAGGGCAGAGCCCTTGGAGTGTCCTCCATGTGAACCATAGAGGATTTTTCCTGAATCATCCTGCTCAGCCAAAAAACTCTTTGCATGGGGTGTAGTGGAGACTAAAACCATAGCAAGACACCTAAAGGAACCTCGGCGATCCATGGAGGACAGGCCCATCTGCCAGCTAGTAAACAACATGTGTAAATGCAACTGTCAGCTCAAAAAGCCTCTGAAATACCAAAGCCAGGAAACTGGAAAGCACAGGGAAACAACAAGGGAGTTGTCCTTACAACCTTTGCCCAAGCATCTGCTGAGGTCCCTGTGCTGGGTAGGAAAGGCCTTCCCTTGGAAAGCTGCTTCCCTGCACAAGGAGCAGGAAATCACCTCTCAGGAGCTCAGGAAGCCCCACAAACTTCATGTTGGACAGGGCATTCACACTGCCATCCTTTCCACCCAGCAAAGTGGGACACAAACAGCTATTTGCACCAAATCTAGCTGCTGATGCCGGCCAGATGCTGACTCAAGAGGACTCAAAGGGCAGAGTTGCATTTTGCAGATTCACAAGGCCCCACACGTGAAGCAGGAATATAGCAGGCCAATGGATGAGCGATACCAGTTCCTCCCTGTTCATGCAGCTGGGGCAAGTAATGATGAAAAGCTTGATTCCCATCACTGCCTGTTAGGTCTGGTATTTGCAACACCCCCTCGACAAAGGCTGAACAGAGCCAAATTTGCTTGTGATGCATCAAGCAAGGAAACATGTCCAGTGAACAGTGGGAAGGGGGAAGATAACAGTTTTCTGGCATCCCATTTAATTTATTCCAACTTTATGCAGCTCAGCTTTTGTAAAAGAAGGAGACAAACACATAAGAAAACTTCCCTATTCTTAACCAAAACAAAAAGTGCAAACGGCAGCTGAGAGCCATCATGTGCAAGGTTTATATGAAAAAGCAGAATATCCTCAGATGTTAACAGAAAACAGGTAGCATCATTTTTACAATTACGTGGTTTTGCACGGAGGTTTGTTCTTTCCCATCCATACACATCCACATATGCCCCCGTCTCCTCCACTGCCATGTCCAAACCCCTGCAAAGTCATGAGAGGCTTAATTTACAGAGCCCACCAGTGCCCTTCACACTTGGGATCTAAAAATGTGTGTCCAAGAAGGGGGTAAAAAGCAACAAACCATTTAAGGGAAGTCCAAGACTTTTACCCTAAGGGGAGGATTTTTGCAATTGCTCTACAAAGGGTATCTATATTAAAAACGGGGGGAAAAAGGAAGAAAATAATAAAAACTCCTTGCTTAGGCAATTGGGAAGTTATTTATTTTCAGCGTCAGTGTGATCTGTACAGAAAGAAATCAACAGGTGAATTAACAGCAGAGACACATCTCTCCTCAGAACAGCATGTCCAGCACAAAACCTCTCAGAGCACCTGGAATCACTTGGATTTCATCTATACAAATGTGTGTGGGCAGAGGAGTATGTGTGTATGTTGTGTGTCAGGGCCTTTACAAAGCAAGATATATACTGTAATTTACTTACAAAAAGAAAAAGTATGTGCTGAATAGCAGATGCTCACTCCAGTCCCAAGCAAAAATGGAGGGACAAGGGCAGCTGCTTGGGAGTGCAGGTTTTAGATGGGTTTTTTCCTTTCTTGAAACAAAGAAGGAATGAATGAGAGAGACATTCCCTGGCTTGTTATCCTAAATCTACACAGGCATCCTTCCACCCAGCCCCAGCAAGTTCATTTTAGCTCCCTCAGCACAAGCTGATCCTAAGAAATACTGGGCAAAAGCTTTTCAAATCCCCTAGAAAAACAAGCATTTAGCTTTGCCATCACCCAAAGGCCCCATGCTACCGGACCAGTGGTTGAAGCCAGGTCCTTGTGGGGTTGGCTGTGCCCCAGCACCAGGAAAGGAAGCACCCAGGAGTGTTTTTAGTGGATGAGGCAGGCAGCTGTCTCATCTTTAAGCCTTTCCCTCACTGATGCCTCCTTAGGGACCAGATCCCAATCATGGTAGTATGTTCCAGCTGGAAAGGTGAGGGCTTTCCTCCTTCCCTCCCTCCCACACCGCATCCAATGCCAGGACCGATGGCTGGACTGGGGTGCAGGGGACTGGCAGGACGCAAGAGGCAGGCGACAGTATTTACAGTCTTTGGTCTTGGGGAAGGGAGAGAAAGAGGCCAAAAGGCTGGGCTTTTTCTTTTGTTTTTTAGGTTTTCTGTTTGTTTTTTTTACCCACTCCCACCCACGGCAAGGGGTTTTGTCCCCTGGGAGGTGTCAGGAAGCACACAGCACTCTGTGCTGGAGGGTGCAGGAAGATGCCGCAAAGCAGCAGGGAGGGCAGGGCTGCAGGGCGAGATGCAAAAAAGACTGGTTCTCTGGTTTATGTTGGGTGAAAGACTATAAGAAAGCAGTCCCTTCTCCTTGCAAACCCCCCACCGCCCTTCCCCTCCCGTTATCCCTCCCCTCCCCAGGAACCAGGCAGCTGAGGAAGGAGGGCAGCGCACAGGACCCAAACCCAGTCTCTTCCAGAGCATAAAGAGACACGCTGAAACCCATGTAAAATCCAGCACTAGGGCCATGGTGAGCCACCTCCAGCCAGCAGGATCACATCTGTCTACTGGCTCCGCAGGGCATGTGCTCCCCGGTCCTCCTGCTCGTGGGCTGTGTAGAAGAGGTGGCACTCAGGGTCCCCACGGATGGTTGGTGCACCCTGGATCACCTTCCCATGGATGGGGTCCACACACCAGCACTCGCCACGCTGCCCATTCACCGACATCTTGCACTGCATGGAGAGGGACAGGGCAAGCATCAGAGAAAAGAGGGGACAAAACAACCTCCTTCCCAGGCCCACCGGCCCAAACCTGAACACAGAGCTGGGCTTTCTCCTGTTGCATTAGTTTGGATTTAGGCAAGATTCATGGATGCTGTACTCAAATACCCCAGGGTCTGTGCTGCACGAGCAGCATTACTCCAGCAGTCTAGGCTGAGGGCTGGACCTCTTCCCCCAGGGACTGTGCCAGGGACTAAGACACCTATTTTAATGACTCACAAGGACAACTGTCCCCACAATGCATCACCCTCTGCTAACTGTGGATGAAAGCATCCAGAGAGTCAAAAATCCCTGGGGAAAGAGGGATGAGACGTCTGTAGGACGTCTGTAGGAGTGTAAGCTTCTTCCCGCCTGCTGATTAGGCTAAACAAACTGAAACATCAGATCAAGGTCCCCACAGCCAGACCTAAACATTTCCAAACATGGATTCACTCTGTCCCAGGACAGAGTTAGGGACTGTGGTGCATCTGGACCTGGAATCTGTCCTCTCAGTCTTGTTAGAGAGAAGTTTCTTGCCCCAACAGTTATCATCCACCTCCTGCCCTTTGAACATGAAACTCATTCCTCCATCCCCAGCAGATACATTTCTGAGCAGGGTGTAGTGGTGGATGCAGAGGTTACTCCAGGAGGCCAGCCTCTGTGTGCACTCTGTAAAGCTGAATTCAAGCCATTTTCTGCAGCTGAACTGAGGTCAAAATGCCGTCTTGTTCATGTGAATAAAAAAAAGGCACAAAAAGAGAGGAAAAAAAGCCTGCCTGGCAGGAGAATGCATCCAGGCACCCTCCACATGAGCCCATAGGAGGTGAGAGCAACTGGGAATGCTTTTGTTGGCATCCATTTTGCAGCAAATGAAAAGAAGCTCAACTCCAGAAACCTAGGTGGAAGGAAATGGGTATCACTTCACATTTGCCTTGTTTGCCCTTAACCGGGGAGAAGAGAAAGCAATTTTTGTCCTCTCTCTTTTTCTGCAGGAGTGACCAGTGTGTAACCCATCTGCACCCTTCAGTGCAGGCTGACTTGTTTCCCAGGCACAAGGAGCAGCAGAGACCATCTTATCTTTTGCAGCACACAAAGCATCGCTGCATTGCCTGGGCTTGTTCCCCAGACATGGCTCATCTCCTTACAGGCAACTTGCCAGCTCTGCTCCATCCACTCCTCCTGAGTATGCTCATGCTGGGGGATCCAGCCAGCCACAGGGCTGTTCAGGGGGAAATGGTGGGTGAGGATCCAGGTACAGAGACAAGAGTAGGGACAGAGGGAGATTATCTGAGAGCATCCTACTTTTTTTTTTACATGCTCCTGATCAAGGAGTATTAAAATAGCCGGAGTAAAAGGCTTCGACATGAAAGCAGGTTTTCTGGGGTTCCCTCGAAAGTCTCAGCTATAAGGGGTGCTCATATCCACGTACTATTCCCATGTGGATACCAATTAACCCTAGACAAGCTGTGTTTTGCTGGGTTTCGTGGCATTTTTTCTCCCACACCTCAGCCACTGACACCTGCTGGTTTTGCAAAGGTGAAGCCAAGAAGTCACAACTCAGACACACAGTTTGAGTCCTTCTTGGTCCCCTAAACACCTTCAGAAGCATGCTGCACCCCAACCCTCACCCTGCCTGAAACGAATCCCTCCTGGACCTGTGGGACCTCAGTTTGTGGAGGAAAAAAATTGCACTAGAAACCTTCCTGACTCCAGAAGTGCTTTCTGCTTTGTCTGCAAGACTGGCCAGCATTCAGTCCCTCTCTGCTTTTCTCCTGCAGTGGGGCTCATCCAGGACAAGACCTGGGTCAAAGTACATGAAAACAGGCCTGCACAGATAAGCAGCTCTGGTGAGGAAGAAGGGGCTCTGAACTAAACAGACTCCATCCCTGGGCTGCCTGCAGCCACATGTGGATGTGGATCTCATCTCCACTTGCGAACTTGCGGCTGCAGATGCACCTGGATGTTACTAAACCTGTCCATGCCATGTGTAGTATTTGCTGTTTAGCCTATGCCTTACATTGTGCACACAACATCAGCCCAGTACTGAGCTGTGCATGTCCTCTGTGGCTACAACATGGTGAGGACAGGCATTGAACCAAGGGCTGCTGCTGGGAGTACAGTCAGCCCCAGAGCTCTGGCTCTCTCCACTTACCTGTTTGAGATTGTACAAGCCATGCTTGTCACAGTTGGGGATGTGAAGGGAGTAGAGGTGCTCCAAGGGACCTCGCTCATCTGGCAGCCGCATAGTAGATATGCGTTCCAGGACCTGATCCAGCTCCTGCTGACAAGGGGTCTGAAAAGAGGCCAGAAAAAAAAAATTGAATTAGGACAATGTTACCAAACTCAACACTTTGGACAATAGAAACACCAGTAGGGATGGACACCTATGTGCACTTCCTCATGACACAGGTTTGCTGCTGGGTCCCACTACAGGCTTCACCTGCAGGCACCCAAAATCAGAGTGCTGCACGGCCACATATGAACATACATGTCTCTCCCATGTGCCTGGCCTTGCCCAGAGCCAACCTAATACCAGGTCCCAGGCCCTGGATACACAGAGAAGGAAAAGCCTCAGAAATGCTCCCATGGGTCCCACTGGTGGTGAAAAGTGACATGAAACAGGCGTAGTCCAGACAAACCAAGAGGATTTCCACATAGCCCAGATCCCACACCTGCAATGCAGTTTTGGCCCAGAAGCACAACTCAAAGCATATGGGACCCCATGGGAGTGGAGGGGAAGCCAGCCTCTGGAGGCATCCCTCCTGCTCCATAGCAGCCCCCAGCCAGGGCTCCCAGACAAGACAGTCTGGTTCAATTACACCTGCTGTGAGCCAAAGCGAGTCAACACCTCTCAGCTTTTGCAGTGGATGGGGTTTTTTGTCCCCAGAGGAGCAACAGCAGTGTGGGAGCTCTCCAAGTTAATGGTGCTTGCACTTTATTTTGAACCTCTCTTTTGCCTGTTCCTTGGAAGGCATGAGGATTCTCTTTTATAGCTGTTTTCTCTTCCTACACTCCCCAGACATGAATACCCTATGAGTCTACAGCGATACATATAACAGACGTTTTGGGGTGGATTTCCATTTCCATCTCCATATCCATCCCATCTAGTTGCCTTGACCAAACTGCCCACTAGATGGAAGCCACGGCCAAGGACTGGAGGGCAGATAGACAAGGACAGGCAAGAAGGGGACAGGGAACACTCTCCCTGCTACATGACAGTCCCACAGCCCATCCTCGGGGCTTGTGGCGCCCTTAACTTGGACTGGGGCTGCCCTGCAGAAGGCAGACAGCCCCCCTCTGCCCCTCCCAACCCCCTTGGGCCATCCCTGGCACTTGCTTAGGGGAAAAGGGTGTGAGAAAGCCAGTCCACGGGCAAAGGGCACGTGCACACCCCTGCAGAGGTAGGTGTCAAGCCAACAGGAGGCCCCTTCCCCGGCTCTGCTGTCAGGAGGTGAAGCTGCAATGAAAATAACGCCTCCTTACCAGCACATCAAAGTTCATCAGATGGTGTGTTCAGCCCCAGCTTCAGGCCAAAACAAATGTTTGCTTTTCCTTTTTTTTTTCCCCTCTCCCCCCTTTTTCTTTCAATTTATTTTTTCTCTTTTTAAGATAGTTTATTGTAGATGCCACTAAGGCTCTGCATTCAGCATTTCCCAGTGAGCCCTTAGCTCCCCACAGCCCGTTTTCTCACCCTGCCCGTCGACAGTCGTGACTTTTTTGAGTCCTCGTGGTTGTGATGGGGCTTGCCGACTTTGCCCATCTGCCGCTGCTGCTCGTTCACCTTCTCCCTCATAACTGCCAGCTCCTTCATGCCTGTCTTCATGGGCTTCCTCCCGCCAGCTCCACTCAGGATCCCCACGGTGCCATCCACGTGGTTCTCGGCAAGGATGCTCTCGGACCGGTCATCAGCATTATCTGCAGGAGACAGAGCAGACAAGGAAAGGGTCAAGCTCAGTCAAGCACTCTCTCACGTGTTCATCCTGCCCTGGATCGTTTTCAGACATGGCTGGTTACCAAGCCATAAAATCTTTGCATGCAAAAATTTTAAATTGCATTAGTCCTTTCATCTGGAAGGTGAGAATAGATCCTTTCATTCTGGAGTTATTACCACACTAAAAGACAGTTTAGAGAGCAGGGAAAAATTGCTGCTGGAGAAGTTCTTTCTGGTTTTTCTTTGACCTTCTAAATTACTTCCCAAGAATGTAATTTTCCCATCAGAAGTCCAGTTGGATTAGGGATGCCAAGTGTATTTCAGCTCCAAAACTTACAACCACAGTGATTAGTAACAATACCTTGAGTCCATCTATCATCCCCCAGAGTACCTTCAGGAATACTTACTCAATATTCATGTGCTAATATAAATTCTCAGGCCTGCTTTCAAAAATACCTTGCCTCTGTTCTGTGGCCACCCTAATTTCCCTCAGAGATCATGCCATTTCAGTGATTATCCTTGCCATACCATCTTTCCCATTGTTTGTCATGCAGTGTGTTACTCATTTAGCTTTTACCTACTTCTGCATTTGGCCACTTCTGCTGACAGTGGAACAGTCCCAACTCTGCCACTGCTGCAAGCCACAAGATTCCCCAGCTAGTTCATCCATTTCAAAATCAGTTAGCAGAAGTCTAGGAATAAACACTAGACTTTTTCCACCTCCTCTGCTCTCTGCTTTATGCATTTTCCCAGTTGACTGGGAATTTCTGAAAGCAAACTTTGCCAAAGCAGGGCACGATGGCCATGATGCTGCAGGCACCAGTCCTCTTGGACTTTGCAGTTGCAGTGAGGACAGATCTCAATTCCTCCTGCTTGCTCCAGAAGGTGACAGCTGATCTCTCCTTGTCACCTGGTCTGATCCGGCTGAGCAAGCACATCTAACACTGTAGCTGGATCTAATATTGAAGCTGGGCCTGCATTAAGTATGGGCTTGAACCAAGACCTCCAGAGGTCCTTTCCAACCCAAATTACAATTCAACCCACACATGTACATCATCTCTTACTGCAATAATCCAGGCTATATATATCTGTCTGTATCTCTCTATGTAAGAGCTCTGCAGCAGCTCCACAGGTACCACACCAGGGAACAGACCAGGCCATTCTGGGGGTGGTGACAAACATGAAGTGTCTTTTCACATATGCCAAGGTAGCACCTAACCTCCCAACATCAGCATTGCCTCCTGCACCTCTGATCTCAGCTTTGCAGCATTACAGAATTCAGGCACTTATATAGACATAAAAAAATCACATCAAACTGTGCACAACACAGGGCAAGCAATTTTTTAGCTCATATAACAGTGCTTAATTTATGGAACTCTCCTGCTTCTTGGAAGACCAAGCACACAGAGCATTTACAGATGATAACATTTCCTTTTTTCAGAATCTGCATCATGGTGTTTTGTCAGGGCATAGCTCTTCTGTCATGACAGAGAGTGAAAAATCATAATAACAAGTGTTTCATTTCTGCCACAGCTTTCTAAGCTCTTTTCAGGCATTACAACCCCAAGCTCACAAAGGAGAAACTGCAAGAGTTCTTGTCTGAACTTACTCAGCAAACACACATCTGCCTGAGGACAAGATGGCCCAAGTGGGCTGGATCAAACTTCAGCCCAGCATGCCATCCATGAGAGACCATCCACAGCTGCTTGGGGACACACGCCAGAAGGACCATTCCCAATCTGTGCTGCAGATCAGCAGTGAAAGCACTTTCATGTGTGGAGTCTGCATCTGACCCACAGGATTTAAAAGCCACCAACAGACCCATCTTTCAATGGATTTGTCCAATCTTTCTGAACTTCTTCATCAGTTTGGCCTCAGATATCCCAATACTGGGATCATCCCACTTCCCAGAAATACTTAGTGCATTTGGCCTGCAGGTTTCTAGCTGCTTATGTAGCAACTGAAAAGCAAACATGGGGCAAAACCAATCTGGCAAAGTCCATTACTTTCCTCAATACTGGTTCCAGATGAGAACTGAGACCAGGTTTGATAGCCAGATGGGCAAGCTCAAAAGTCTAGGCTGCTGCCTGGCAACTGCCATCTGGCCATCCTCCTAGGAGTCAGACAAGCAATATTTTGAGCAGGAATCTTCTGTTTATACACCAGTCTCCCTGTTAATTAGAAACACATAGTGAGAAGAGAGAAGGCCATGGGGCTGCCTTTCAGAGAGGATCAAACAAAAAAGCACCATGAAAAGATGGGCAAGGCTGGCCAGGCTCTGATCCTCAATGTGCTGCTCAGGAAACTTTTGGCCTTCTGACATCTTTTGTGCTCCTCTCCTTGGTGTTCCACCAAGATGTCAACAACAGTAAAGAACAAGCGCAGCAGCAGGGAAGCTTCTCAGACACATTGCAGTCCCCTGCTTAATTCAGAAAAATCATAGTACAAAAATGACAGAAAAGCTGCAAACTGGAAGTGGTGCCTTCCTCCATCGATTCTCGCTCCTTCCTGCCTCCAACTAAAATATATAGACATCTGCCCAAATAAGCACTGTGCTAGTAAATGCAGGCAGAGCTGGTAAGCCTCTCGTCGGCTGATTCATTCACAAAACCTGCTTCTGATAATATTTTCACTCATTTTTCTCACTTTCCAATGCTAACAAATATCAGCCCAAAGAAAACCACTGATGGGAGTGGAGTGTGCAAGCCGATGTGCATGAACACACCCTGGGACAGGAGAGATTGGTCTTGGCTCCCCAGGCACCATTACAGGAGCAAGCCTGGAGCAGAGGCCAGAAAGGTCCAGCTGCTATTGACTGCAAGCTCTCCTCTCCAAGGCCAAGTCAGCCATGGTGAGCCATGCCTTCATTCCGCTGCCAAGCTGGACTGGTCCACCTGGGGCTGATGCCGGAGCCCCACCACAGCTTTTCCCTCTCCCAGATCTGATGCTGCTCTTAGGAGAAGCTCTCCTGACCTGAGGCTTCCAGGGAAGGCTCAATCAATGGGGAAGGGAGATAAGACAGAAAAGGTTGATCCCATGTGCAAAGCTCCATCCATGGGAGGAGGCTGATCATCAGGGGCAATGGACCATGTATGTTCAAAGAGCAAATGTGCTGGGTAGCTACAAGAAGAGTGAAGACAAGGTCAGGAGAACACAGATCATACCACAAGCGAAACAACACCTCTTATAGCCAGATAATGCTTTTTAACACTGCCCAAAAGCAGCAAGTCATGCATGCTTGCTTATGACTATCCACGAACAAATGAAGCAACCCATCAACCCTACAGGCATGGGATGGGCAGGTATGCAATTGCCTCAAGATACACAACCAGAATCTGCTATCCTGGCAAACACCTTTTTGCTGACCAATTTCAATTCACACTAAATATATCTGTAAAAGGGAGTGATGCCAAACTCCAAAACAATTATGGTTTATAGTTCTTCCATTTTCCTATGGCATGTGGAAAACTTCTCCTGTGCTATTTTGGATCAAAAGGTAGAGAACTTTGTGCAGGGTGGGACAAGTGTGGCAGAAATCTAAGCAGATAGCTGAAGTTCTTCTGAACACTGATGTGAAGCCCATGAAACACCTCTCTCTTTGCCAAGAAAATGATTTCTTTATGGCCTTTTTCAAGGAAAATTCTCACTGGCTTCAATGGGGCAAGGACTTGGCTGAGGAAAAAGCGTGTTCAAATAGCCATCAGCTAATGTCTGTAGGGAACTGCACAGTCTTGCCAACATTTTCAAAAGCGGCTACCAATTTCCAGCACTGAAATTTTCGGGAATCTGGTTTGAGACCTCTAGGCATCTCTGCTGAGACAGCTAAGAAACAGAAGGGCTGAAAAACAACCTGCCACTTCCAGAGCTTCAAGAAAAAATGTACCATGCAAAAACCCAGCAGCTGCCTCAGGTTAAAAATATATCTTTATCCCTTTCAAGAGCCTTGAAGCATATCTGGGCTGCAGGACAGGGTTGAGCCAGTAGCACTCACTTAGCATGGGAGAGCCAGTCTGTATCACGGGCAGCACGTACCATGCCAAGGACTGCAGCCACCCTCTCCAGCACTGCTCTCTCTGAATTTGCTGTCCTTCATCAACAGCTTTCCCAGAGGGTTTCACATCCATTTGCTTATCTGCCCAGGGCGTTTGAATAGTGTGTAAGTGCTGATTAAGGTCCTGGACCCACAGAAAGTTCCACCCAAGTGGCCTTCAACACTCCGCCTGGAGCCCTACTAACTGCGGGTCCTGGCTATGTCCTGGGCTGGACAGGGCTTACATCTCCATCCCACAGCAATCACAGCCTCCGTTGGCTAGCACTTTGCTTCTGAAGGTGTCTAAGGGCTTTGCAATTCATTAAATTACCCTGAAGAAAGAAAGGTGTTTATCCTGGGTACATAATAAAAAAACCAAAAGGCACAGAAAAATCTGAGAATGCTACCCAAAGCCATGCAGGGAATCAATGGGCAAAACCAGGAGCCCAAGTCCTGCCCTGGCACTGCAGCATGCACAGGAGCGAGTGCAC
>NW_008659956.1:35619-37253 GCF_000695815.1 Acanthisitta chloris
ACCCTGATTAAAAAAAAGCTCTTATATAGCTTCTCCCTGCCCCCAAACACTTTTAGCGTCTTGAGTCCATGAGTTCTACCATTTCAGGATAATTGAAGTGCCTGTTCTGGGTTTTCCTTGCCACTTTTTCTTTTAAGGAGCAGAACTGCCTGTCCCAGGCTGCCAAGGACCCAACACTTGTCCCCTGCAGACCTGACCTTTCATATACACAACAGTCACGGCCAAAGAATTACTTGTAGGAAGGTGGGGAAGGAGCAGACAAACCCTGACCACAGCCCTGGTGACCTAGGAGAGCCTTGAACAAAGGTTCCTGCACAACAGGTCTAGTGTGTGTGTTGTTGACCTGGAGCTTGGATACCTCAGAAAAAGTATGCCAACAAAGTTTATACTGACATTACAATTTCCTCACAGCAGGAGCTGCCAAGAACAAAGTGCCCACTCACCAGGTCCTCGGGTCCACGCTAGCCCAAAAAGAGCCCTGGGTTTGCTGATCACTGCTGCCAAACTGCGAAGTGCTGAGCCACAGCACAGCATTCACCAGTGCTCAGCTGGTGGCGGAGGGAAAACGTGGGGCCAGTACGTGATCTGGCCCCAAGCATAATCAAGCCAGTCTAGGTGCAGCTCTTCGGAGGCAGATGAAACCAAAGCAGCCACTGAGGTTTCACTCTTCACTTCACAAAAAAAAAAGTTCAATTGGAAATGCCACAGAGGGAATATGAGCAATGGGCTGTGTAGGAGAGAGGGTGGTAGGAGAAGGTTCACAGAGCAGAGAAGCATCCCTGCCCTAAAACATCTCTCACAGAGACCAACCATAGATGCTCAGGGGAGAAGCAGAAGAAATGACACAACTACAGAGCAATTAAATCTTCCCCAGCTCTCCTCCTGGCCATGAGCAGTTCAAGAACCAAAGATTTCATTTCGACTGGGTTTAATAGACACTGACAAACCTAAACAAGGAAAAGTCATGCATGATCCCTTCTAGATTCAACTACAGGAACTCACCCATACTTTCTCCTAGTCCCTCTCCTCAGCCAGCAGCCCTCTCTGCTCAGCCTCATCCAGTTCTACACAGGCAATATGTGTATGTTTAAGCTATTGATTTGGCTGCAGAGGACATACAACCAGCATTCCTGGGTAGCCCAGAGGTGTCTGTGCCACCCAGCTTTCAGGGGGACTGGCAGGAAGGCTGGTCTGCCAAACCTCTCAGAGACACAGAGATCAACTCAGTGCTCCTTTCCATCAGCTAAAGACCACCTCAGGGTGTGTTCCTGGGACCTTCTGCCTGCCTGCACTCCCAGGGTTATTTCATCAGGACATCTTGCTCAGTAACAGTGAGGAATTGCACACCACAAGCCAGAAAATTCCTGCATGGGTCTCCAAGAGCTTGTTTTACCTCTGCGATAAGCTGTCCACAAAGCACTCCAAGATACCCTGGGGCCGAGAGCCCTAGGGCTCTGCAAACACCCTTTATTTTTGCCATGAGATCTTTTCAGGCCATCTCTACCAGCAGGGAGGGCAGGACTGGGGAGGGAACGGCATGTTCTGGCCAGGGGTTGCTTAGCAAGCTCTTCTCCCTGCCCTGAGCAGCTGGCACCGAGGGGTGATCCAAGGGGCACCCAGTGCTTTCCTTTGAC
>NW_008659956.1:37309-60741 GCF_000695815.1 Acanthisitta chloris
GCAGTGCAGCTTTCAGCAGCTTGCTTGGCTTTCTTTTCTCTGCTTAATCCTGGTGGCTGGAGAGCTCAACTTTCCCTCCTTCATCCACCTAGGTCCAGAGCCAGAGAAAAACCTCTTACACTGCACTGTCCTATCATGCACCTGTGCCTCTCCACACACAAACTGCCCCAGCACTGAGCAAGCACAGATGTGATACTCACATGGAGCTGATGTCAGATGAGGGAAGGAGAGGGACCGTGATGTCCTTTCCCCTGGGCTTTACTTCAAACTGTCTTTTTTTTTTTAAACCATGTTTGTAGACTGGTTTCCCAAGGATACAGGGCTTGTGCAATTACACAGCCTGCCTCTATGTGTTTCTGCATGTGCATACGTTTGCATGACTGCCTGTCTTCCCAATTCTCCTCCCCCTCCACCTCCCAATATATCTACAAACACGTCAGCAAATGCCAACTGCATCTCAAACAGGAACACAATTCTCAAAAATAGTAAGTTTCCACCATTTCATGGAAATGTGCGGCCAGGCTAAAGAGAGATAAAATAGCAGGGCTTGTTTTGTTAGCTTTCTTTCCAAACGATTTGACTGATGGGCCATGTAGCACATTACCAGCCCACTCTGTACAGACCCAGCAGAGCACAAACCACCGCTGGGGAAGGTCTGCTCCAGCCCTCCTCCTGCCAGCAGTGAGCCTGCAAGTGTTGTTTGCAACATCCTGCTCCCTCCCGCACCAGCTCTTCACTGTGTGCCAAGAATGATAAGTGAAAATGCTGTTCAGGACCCTTAAAAATGCAGGGGAAGGCATCGAGTCCCCTCATTTACGCAACTTTCACTTGCAAACCTGCTTTTCTTTCACCACTTCTCCGGAGTGTGGAGCCACTGAGCATCCCAGTGTGCACCTATAGCAGAGACTCTCCAGATTCACCTAAAAACTGAGGACCCAGAGGGTCTCATCTCATGGCTGATGACAGTGTTTTCGTGCATGTGCTTAACCTCAAGATGTCTGAAAGCAGCTTGCACGGGGAGAAACCTTAACATATTTGGAAGGTTTTGCTGAGTGAGGCTGTCCAAGCTCCCTGCCACCATAAAAGCATTCCCCTTTGTTAGTGAACCGTATCTCAGTCCTTTCAACACACTTCCCTGATTAGCCCTCCACAAAGCTGCAAACTTCCCAGCAGAACCAAATGAATTAACTTGAAAACACTTCCAAGCTTAAATTAATTGCAATGCAGCTTCCCAGTTTGACCTTGACCCCATCTGCAAAATCCCCCAGAGTAGCTACTACTTGGTCATTAGGGGCTTCTGCCTGAATAAAATAAACCATTAACCTTACCAGGCCAAGTCTCAGCTCTCCTTCCTGGGTCACTCACATACATCCATGTGGTCTTCAGTAACGCAGGCACTCCCAAAAAGCCTGCACCAACTTCTATTATAAGCTCAGCTCCTATATACTCAGTTCCTATGACTTCCCAGAATGAAACCAGACCACAAAAAAAACTAATTCATTTCCTACAGGTTTTACTGCTGTGTTTGAATTACCTTTATTTCCCCAGTGGAAACAAGGGCTCATCTCTGGCCCCAAATCCAAACCCTTCAGGGCTTTTGCATCCCACAGTGCAGACTATGCAAGCACATAAGAGCTTTCCTTTCCTTACTGCAGCCTCCATGAGGGTGCCTACATGTTAATTATTATCTAGATGATCTCTGGCATTGGGCTGCTGCACCTCTCTTTCCTCCAGGAGAGTCAGAGGCTGGCAGAATTAGAGAGGCTGTGAATCTCCACACAGCTGATTCCCAGGTATGCTGCTCTGCAGCCTGCCAGGAAGGACTGATGATCCAATGGACACAGTCACAAACATGGAACTCTTCTCTGAATTCACACTAAACATTTCGGCCTCCCTCACACATGTTGGGAAAAATTATATTATACAGGACATGTTCAGACTATTCTCCAATTTTAAAATTATTACCTTTCTAGGTGCAGGCAGCGACAAGCAAACACCATATTAGCTGGAGACAGAATGTCAAAAATCAGATTGAACCTGCACAAAGGAAAGATGTACTACTCGAGGAAGTGCTTGCATCTGTCTACCTGAGTCTTCAGACCCACATGTCCCTTGGAGAGAGTGCTTTAGCCAAATACAAGACATCTTGCCCCAAGGAGAGGCGGCTGAGGAAATTTTCTGGGGTTTGTCATGAAGAATTTAAGGGACATAGCCTAGGATTTTTTCTGGCAATGCCCTCTGCCTGTTCTGGCTCCTCAAGGATGGCTTAGCTCACCAGAAAGATGTTCTCTGGCTCTGGAAGCTCAGCTGCGCTCTTTGGTGCTGGTTCACAACCCCCATCGAGATCAATACCTGTGGGGAAGTGCTTCTGGACACAGCATGACCAGAGAAGCCACCTGGGAAGGCTGAGTGCAGCATAGCCAAAAGTCTGACCTTCCACCCTGCAGAATGATGGAAAAGCCTCAAAATCAGGAGGGGGAAAAAATCCCAACCAACAACAATTTACAAATAAAGCAAAAAAAATGCTTAAAAAATCCCTGTAAAGGTCAGAGCAGTGCCCCACCCTGCCTGTGAGAACCATCTCTCACTTATCTCTGGTATTGCTCTGCTCCCTTCTCAGCCACACTGGCTTCTCCAGTGATTATGACTATTGCACACAAATGGAATGAACTTCAGTCATTTGTTCTACTAGTTTTTAAATAACATCTCACTTTTCCACAGTCGATTTTCCAGATGGCAGCTCAGTCCAGGGCTACCACCACCACCCACCCAAATATCACTGCACATTTCCTCAAAGCCTGCCTTTTCCAAAATGCACTAGTATTATGGTAATTCCTTCCTACCTTCTCAGAAAGGCTGACAGAACCCAACAGCAATTACCACCAGTGTCACCTCTAGGTCTGCTGGATCTACTGTCCCCATGCAGCCTCTGAGCCAAGCAGCAGCTCTTGAAGCCAACCCTGTGTTTGCTTTTTACCCAGAAACCTGTATTCCCCAGGGACAAAGCACAAGTGCCTCCAAATAAAACCAGAGCACTGAAATGTAGGTGGAAAGAGGCAGTATCTGCTGTAATTTAGTTTAATCTTTTTCTGCCCACTGGTACCTCCCAGCTGCCTTCAGCATTCCCTCTCCCTCCTCAAGAGGGCTATTACTGAGTTGCCATAGCCCACATTTAATCCACAAGTTGAGCTGTTCTCAGATTGTTTTTTTCTTATTTGATGTTCAAGCTAAGCAACGTTGCAATTGTTTCAGGTTATGTCAAAACATTTTGTTCATCTGTCCTTGGGGCAATATTTCACTCAGTTTTACAGTCACTTTGCTCTATTTCTTTAACCTTTGTTTTATCCTTCTCCCAGCTCAAGGCAGAGTACTCCATTAGAAGGAACTGAACATGGTCTTGCATGTCTATTTATTACACACATTTACTGTTTACCTTCATATGTTTATCTACTGAAACAAGGCAACTGCCACTCTCTAAGCATGAAGTCTTCATTGATATAACACTGCTATTGAAATAAATGGGAGTTTTGCCAACATTAAGATTTTGAGGATTCATCCCACTGCTGACTGGCACATGCAGTAACACCATGAAAGTAACTCATGGACAGACTACCAGAAGGAAGTAATTTACTGCAAATCAGCTATCTCATGGCATATAAGAGCCAGGCACATGCAAGTAATATAAATTACCTTTATGGTCCCTCGGTGACTTCCAGCCTATAGCATGGCCACATCAATGTCACTTAGCCTTCAGAAAGGGAGCCTTCCTCCCCACAGGTGGGAGGGAAGCAGTGCCAGGCAGCCTGCTGCTTCACTCTGCTGTCATTGCTTTGGTCTCTTGCCTTTGTAGAAAAACGGGCTGGATCTCACTTTGTTTGCAAATGACTCTCTGTTTTTGGCCACCCATGAAGTTACCCAAGCTCCAACCTCAGGAGTATGCAGACTCCTGCTGAGCAAAAGGCAGGAAGAGAGAGTCATAAAACTGTGGTAGAGGAAGGAAGAAAAGAAAGGGGAACATCAGTTCTCTGCATTCCCAAGGAGGAGGGAGGAATTGCAAAGCTTAAAAGGCAGACCACCAGAAAACACAGTGATGAAGACAGATGTGATAAGCCAGCTGAACCACTGGAAGGGAAGCTGGGATGTGCAGCAGTCAGCCTTCCACTCAAATATATCCAGAAAGCATTTCATGTACAGCCACAGCCAGCACACTCAGCACCAAGTGCCCTGGTGTGTTTGCT
Organism: Acanthisitta chloris; assembly: GCF_000695815.1. NCBI lineage: Eukaryota > Metazoa > Chordata > Aves > Passeriformes > Acanthisittidae > Acanthisitta > Acanthisitta chloris. The sequence continues at coordinate 41,548 of NW_008659956.1, forward strand.
GTGCACCTGATCTACACACCACCCTTTTCCTGGCAGGAGGATCTGGATACCACTCAAAGGCTTGGAAGATACCCAGGCCTCTGGCAAAGAGCCCTTGAAGGGTGGGAGCTGCTGGTATGTGGTGCTGGGATGGTCCCCAAGTTAGAAAAAAACACCCATGCCTTTGTAAACAAACCAAATAGCTAACACTGAGCTTCTCCAAGGGAATGCAGAGAACTCCCTGGCTTCAAGAAGGACTGATGTTCTCATGGAGTTCACCCCAAAAAAGCCAGACACCTTCAGCTGGCCTGTGGCATGCTGATGGTTATGCCCTTCTCCAAACCAACCCTGCAATAATGTGAGCCTGGCCCAGGTGAGCCTTCCCAGCCAAAGCCCAGCCAGCTGTTCTGCAGCAAGTATTACTCACACTGTACACTGCAGGTGTTGTACTGCATGCGAATAACAAGTTTTACCTGGCCTTTATCTGTTGTATCTTTGAATCCCCAAATTTGCAAAGCAAAATGTGGCAGTCATTTAAGGGCATGAAACTCCCCAGGCATAGGGCCTGGGGAAGGAGCACATCAAGAGGGCCACCACAACCTCCCAGGAGCACTAAGGTGGGAGACTGTCATTAGATAAATTGCCCTGGAGTGCTATAATTAGCCCACTCACACTGCTCTCAGATAGACCACCGCAACTGAAAAGCACCATAACCACAGACATCCCAGAGACAAGGGGGCAGGAGCCAAGGAGGCAGTGGGAAACACCAGCCCCGAACGGCCACATACCCTCCTTTCATCAGCCCCCAGAATAAAAGCACTGCTGCACCATTCCCCATCAGGCAGAAATGGGCACCCACACCCACCTCCATTGCACTCGGTCCGTAAAACTCCACTTCATTAAAGCCACTGTTGCCACATCTGTTAGTGCTTTAGCGTGTGTACATCTGGCTTTATCGCTGCTTTATATCCATTTTCTCAACAGGCCTTGGGGAGAGGGTTTTGTGCAGTTAAGTTTGCATCTTTTTTCCTCCTTCTTTTAAAATTTTTTTCCACTGAAATGCCACCTGATACAAAAAGGGAACAAAAGCCCCTGTGACGGCTGCTCACATGCTTTAGGTCTGCTTTTAGGAAAGTCTCCTCTCTAGACAATAAGCCCCATCCTAAATACTCTGGGTTACGTGCTTCAAAGCTGCAGAGCCTCAACACCACCAATCCTCCCCTCCTACTCTTACCCCCCAGAAAAAAATAAAAGAATCAGTTACTGGCGGAAGGTGTTGCAGTACATGCCAGGGAGAAAAGAAAGAAGAGAAAAAAGATCTTGCTGCCCCTGCAGTCTCTGAAACTTTGCCTCTGCCAAGTTACAACAAACAGGAAAAGCAGAATCAAAACACAGCCCCCACGTCCCCCTCCATCCGCCCAGCACAGGCTGCACTAGTGCCAGCTACTGCTCACAATCACGCTGCAATCCTCCTCTGGCACATCCTTCCAGGTGGCCTGAACAACAGAAAAGCCCAGCTCAGGAAGCCTCATCCAATGCTTGGGGTGCTTGAAATCTCTTCCAGAAAGCACAATGGTCCTTCGTGCCCCCGGACAGAGGAGAGATTACCTGAAAGCCTCTTTGCCAGCTCCTATGTTGGAAGATGCCTGTTTCTCGTGAAAAGAGAAGCCAGGCATGCAATAGCTTTGAACAGAGAGGAGCACTGGCTGTAAAATTGGCTGGTTTTCCACTAAACCACCCCAAGTAATTCCCAGCCACTGGGAGAACAAGAGGACTGGTGCCTCCTGGGTGAAGGAGTAAGGGCACTATCACTGGCCTGCAGCATCCTCCCAGGGACCCATGCCCAGCATCCTTCCACAGATTTCAGGCTGTGATATGGCATGGGGATTGCCCCAGACAGTACTTCTCTCACTGCAAAATGAGGCTGGGACTGCTCAGCAGGCAGCCTGGCTTTCATAGAGAACCAAATGCACGCAAATGCATTACACTACTTTATGATAATGCACACACGTGCAGCCCAAGAGGTCTATACCTTCTAAAAGCAGAATGACCTGCTGAAACCAGGACTACAGCAGCTTCATGGTAAGTGGCTAGATGAAAAGTGATATGCCATCACACCACCACATATCATGGCTGTGGTGCAGCGATCCCTACAGTCTGTTTCAGACACTCAAAAGAAAGCTCCCCAGTTACACCACTTGCTTCTTGTGCCTATCAGCTACACTCCTCACCCCCACCAGTCATCTCCCCAGGTGTGCTACCCAGACCATTAGCTACTTGTTCGCCTGCCCCCACCTACAAGGGTATCCAGTTCAGCCAGTATCATACCTTCTAAACTCTGGCTTTCAACTCTTCCAATGGAAGCAGGCGTTAATGTCCTGCCCATCCCACTTCCTACGAGAGTAAGATATTCAAAGCACTGTCAGCTCTCCCAATGCCATGTCCCAGTTTGATTTCATGCTGCAGTGCTGAGGCCAACAATCTTTTATCCCTGCTGCCTGGTATCTTTTCTCAGATGTCTAAACACAAAAGCCACCCTTGAAGCAAGCAAAAAGCAAGCATACTAGCTCCCCATGTCTTTCCTGTCCCAGTCCAACAAGACTTCAAGCCCAGGAAAAGAAATACCTGACTAGTGAAGTGAAAGAGGGTCAAAATGTAATTGAACTCTGCACTTCTTATCCCAAACTGTTAGTGGGTGTTGCTGTGGGTTTGGTAGTTACTCAGGTACTCGTTTCACTAGAGACAACAACAGTCTCACCTTTAATAAGACAAACTCTTCTGGATTCCTTGAGAGGAAGCCAGTAAGCAAATCACAACTTTTAAACCTCTCTCAGCCCTCTTATCTTCCTCCAGCAAGGTTCATATGCGCAAAGCAGAGATATTCTTCCTATCAAAAAAATATCTCTTTAGGCTTTACAATTAAACTCAGCTGGACTCTCCCCATGGGAACATCAATCCAAATGATCCTCACAAAGACACCCCATCTTCCGATGTTGGGGAAGGCAGAGAGTTTAGATACTGCAGTACATGAAAAGCAAAACCTGCAAATGGAGCCTCTGACTGCACGTCCTTTGCTCAGGGACCATGCACTCCATGGGATGAGTATGGCTTATGTGCAACCCATGTTGACCCCCTTACAACCAAGAGCCATGGAGAGGGGACAGCAGGCAGGTTCTGCAGCACTGCTTGCCAGTGAGACAGGGAGCAGAAAGGGAGCAAGCTGCAGGAGCTCCTCATACAGACATCAAACCAGTTGTGAGTCCAAAACACAAGTTAACCATGACACAGAGGTTTCTCCATGCAGCTGCTAAGGAAGGAGCAGAGTAGACCTGTCCAGCTGCAGGCAGCTTGTTTGAGGCCCCAGCACATAAGACTTCCTCATGTCTCGCTGCCGAGGCACCAATGTGCTTTTCAAGCACCAGACTGATCTGTATGATCCATGAGCAGCTACAGCTGTGGTCAGCAGCAGATGTTAGGAGGAGTGTAAGGACTAATCATCTCCTCTGCTTCTGGAAACCAATGGCATAGGGACTTCCTGAGCCAGAGGCTGCACATGGATCTTCATGTTTCATAGCCAGCCATACCTCTGTTAATTTCTATACTTTGTCTTAGAAGCCATTTATATCAAGGACATTTCCAACTGCCTAAGCAATGACTTTCATGGTTGAATTCTGTGCCCTGCTCCATCTTTTCATGGGATGCTCAATGAAACTGCAAAATCATGATCATGATCCTCCCCCTATTCAAAATTCCATAGCTCTGCTTCTCAGCCCACAGGAACAAGTCAGCAGAAAAACCCAAATACCAAAGTGCAGGACTTTATACCCCGCTAAGGCATGATTTGAAGACCCCTTAACCTAAGGGTGACCTTCAGAAAGCAATGTGCACCTGCTGTGTGCCATGCATGCCTCCATCATGCCTCTGAAATCAACCACAGCCCTGGCGAGGGGCTGGGAGCCAGGACACCTCTTCTTTAAAGAGAAAGAAAAATGCCTGGCCTTTACACAACCATGGAAGGCCTTGGCACAGCTGAGGGCACAGAAACTAAGCCAAAGCACATGGAAAACAGCAGCAGCAGTTCTTACTGCTGCCTAACTGAAGAGCTGGGATGCCACTCTAGAGCAATGGATTCACTGCAAGCTCCTGACAAGCTGCATGGGGTGCCCTGACACAGAGAGAGACCCCTCCAGTGACACCCCCATTGTTGTCCCAATGGTCTCAGCCGATCAGCACTCACTCTTGTCACATAGCAAAGCATGCTGGCTGAGCCCCAATGAAAGCACCTTCTAATGGGATTTTTCAGGTTTCAAGGATATCAGTGTCTGGCACAGGCTGAAGTAATTAAGAGGACTTCCAAGAGATGATCTGGCTTTGATTAACCAGCTATTTACCACTGAGCATTACAAGTCCCACTCTAAAACTGCACCAAAACACTTGCTTTTTCCTAACTGATTTCTCCCTTGCCCCATCCCTGTCTTTCACAAAGCACAGCTGCGGCCTCTCACACCACTCCCTCAGCCTCACCATGCTTTGCCTTGCACTGAATAATCCATGATGGTGTCAACCAGGCTAAAGCTGAAAGGTTTCCTGAGGGTTAAAGGGAAAAGCGTGTTGCTCTTGGCAAACAGATAAATCCAGTTTTCACTGAACAGGTCTCAAGATGGACAGCCACAGCCACATGTGCTTGCAATCATCATGTTTGCATTTGACTCTTCCTAACTGAATACCAGGGTAAGAAAATCCTTGTGCTGATCTTGTTTCTACCACCTTCACTGGTCTGATCCCTACACAGCCACAGATCTGTTCATCATCAAGTTCATCCAGACAAGACATCCTTAAAGCTGCAACAGCTGAGTTAACAACTCATTCCACTACAACTCCCTCCTACATCACTTAGAAAGCATGCCTGGAGGAGCAGCAAAGAGGTAGCCCTGGAGGGATGGGTTTGTAGTCCACATGGAAGAGTTACTGGTAGCATTTAACACCTCACAGGAGCGGTAATGCAAATTCTGCGTTCAAAGACAAGATTTGTTACAGCACCAGCCAAGGCAGGATGGGCAGGTCCAGTTTCAGAGCTCTTCACTCTCTCGGCATGAAATAGCACCAGCTGTTATGTCCTTCCCTCTGTGAAGGAGAATTAGGAAGGTCTTCCATTCCCACTGAGCTCCAAATAAGCAAAATACACCCAGTGCTTGCAGTATTTGGGTCCTTCCCTGAAAAGCTGTATCGTCTCTGCTCCCAGTGCCTCCACAGCAGCATGGGATATGCATGGAAAGACTAGAGATCAGTGGGGCATGACCTTGTCTCTTTTGAAGTCTGCAGAATACTGTGTAAATTGATGGGACAGCATAAATATTTATTATTAAGAAAGTGTAAGAGAAGAGGAGAATGGAAACTGCTAATCAATAATGAAAAGCAAAAGTGAATAACACCAGGAGAGAGAATTCCACACAAGCATCTCATTCCTAAAATATGTAATGGAGCAACATGGAAGAAAGCAGGACAGATTGGACAAATAAGATATTGGAAGGGGGAAAAGAGCAACCAGGAAAAATCTGACTTCACCTATACTTAAGTCTAGGAAGACCAAAAAATAAGTAGCAACTCTCAAATACACAACTGTTACTGAGAGGAAGTTTACTGGATGAGATGAACATGGCCAATCCATGATTTACAAAAGGGTTGTGACAGTGTCTTATGTCATGAGTGATTTTAAAGTCAAAAGCAAATGTTTTTTTGTAGCACTCTAGTCAAAACAGCAGTTCACACAGCAAAAATCTGTGGTCTGAAAAGAACGAGGAGGCAGGCTTGAGGATGGGACACTGTCCTTCTGGCCGTAAAGCTGTGAAAATTAACCTGGGAGCATCAGAGACGGGTGCATCTAGGAGAAGACCTGACACCACGCAGGCTGACTCCTAAACCAAGAACATCTATCAAACTAAAGGGCAATGCTCAGATCACACCTACTGTGATGGAGCTGGAATGGAGGTCTCCAGATGATGATTCCTTACAAAAGTGGCCTTGATCAGTTGCCATCACAAATAAAGCTAGCATAAATCCTTAAATTGGATAGAAAACAGGAACATCCATACAACAAAACAGCCCCAGAGATGGACACAGAAACAAACTCTTAATAGAGCATCAGGTGGTGGAAAATGTGAGAAGTTGTTGGAGAAGTCATCCAGACAAATTAACTGGAAAATGGCAGAAGGCTGATGAATATTTGGCATCAAAAGAGCCATCAGCCTCCCTGGGATGTTCCCAGAATGAAACTGTAGAATGAGCCATAAATAGTCTGAAGTGCATCTTGCTCCTTTTCCCCAAAGGCAGCATGACCGTGCCGGGGTGCTTGGAGGTGGAAAGAAACAAATGCTTAAAATCCAACCCTCACTGAGTCACAGGAATAAATCACTCTAGAAAGGCCTACTGTAAGCTAGGGAAAAACCTTCTGGAGAAAGGCATGTGAGGCTTCTCAATTTCTCTCCTGCCAGCTTTTGTTTCATTTGCAATTAAAGTATCAGAGATGCCAGCTATCCTTTTCCCTGTTTCTGTCAGGGCTGTTGGCCTCAGACAATGTACCTGATACTTCCTCTTGAGCAACCAATTCTCTATCTGTACTCCTAATTTTATCACATTATCTAGTTATTGACATTGTACAACATGTGAGGCTTCTCAATTTCTCTCCTGCCAGCTTTTGTTTCATTTGCAATTAAAGTATCAGAGATGCCAGCTATCCTTTTCCCTGTTTCTGTCAGGGCTGTTGGCCTCAGACAATGTACCTGATACTTCCTCTTGAGCAACCAATTCTCTATCTGTACTCCTAATTTTATCACATTATCTAGTTATTGACATTGTACAAGGGCTTTGTTTTAAAATCTTCCCCCATTTCCCCATTTCAAATATTCACTTTCTGATCATTTGCCATTCATCCATTCACCAAATCTCCTTTCACTGAAAGTTTAAGGTCAAAAAGTACAGATTTCCTCATGTCATCTCCCCCCAGAGCTGGAGTAATTTGGCTTGGCTGCAGGGAAAAATCTAGGGCCTAAAGAAAACAAACACATAGGACATTTCTGCTATCCTGAAATGCTGAGCAATAAAATATCAGTAAATAAATAAACACATGGAAACTTGCTTTAAGACAGAGATTGTCATGCCTCTTGGTTTGCTACAATTAAAAATAAAATAGATTTAAAATAACAGGCAGACTAGGGAGCCACATCTAGAAAACAGTACTAACAGCAGCAAAAATATCTCTTCATTCCCCTTGAAAATTCAGTACAGTAAAACTTACTGTGAAACAGAAATACTGTTTTAGCCTCAATCCGACTCCACTTCGAATGAGACCCCAAATTCTGTGAGCACAATTTTGTTTTGAATTTGGTGGATAAATATCGATCTTTAACAACCACCCTCCCATGATAAAACTTGCCTTCTGCCAAGCTGAAGGAACATTAGCATGTCGGGGTTGGCACTTGGTTCCTCTGTGTGTTGATAAAACCTGATGGGCTCATGAACTAAAATATTCTAGAAAATTCTTATTTTAAGGAAAAAATGAAATCCTCCCTGGGGATTAGTGCAAGGGCCTTCTGAGCACTGGACCTGAGACTTGCCATCAGCCACATCACACCATCCTCCTTGGGAGCAGAAAAGCATCTGCCCTGTTCTTGAGGCATTCCCTGCAAAACATGTCCTAGAAGGACAGTGCTCCAGCCAGCAAAAGATGCCGTATTTTCTAGACAGGATATTAATAGGGCTGAGTTATGGCATGCTGTCCTCATGCCAGCACTCTTCTCTAGTGCGCAGTGCTCTTTCCCCTCCCCATCTTTGTTTTCCTCCTGTAACTCCTGGGAGCAGCCAAGCCCTCCCCTGCCAAGGGCATGTGCCTTCCCGTGGCACATGCTCCCACTCCCCTGCACCTGTGTCTGCCCACATCCATTTTTTCAAGCTCATGACTGCTGCTGAGGGCTTGCCAGCTGCTTTCAGAGGGGTTAACGCTTCCCTCCCTGTGGGACACTCCTCTCTGAATATAGGGTGAGCCTGGGTGGCTTTTGCAAAGCAGGACCTGACTGACAGTCCATCCTCACCCTGGGATCAATGCAGACCTTAGCTGTCCACTGACAGATTTCACTAGCAAAAGTCCAATTCACCAAAGTCTCCAGCCTGGTCTTTCACTGCCCATCCATGAGTTTTATCCCATTCCTGACCCTCTCAACTGTCCACATCACTTATCCTAAAGAGTTTTCCTGTGCTTTCTCTCTTTGCAGCAATGAACCTAACTCAGCATAATCACAAGTATTCAACACCTTCACACCTACAGTTTCTACCAGGGTGGGTGTTCCTTCCCTCTGACTGATTTCAATTTAATTCTTTTAGGTTTTCCCCTCAGTTTCCAAGGTTTCCATGTCCTCATCCCCTCTAACTGTATTGAACACTGAAGCAAAGTTTGGTTAATACTGGAGCCATACCTACATTATCTTTGATCTTTCAGTTGGTCCTCACTGCACAGCGGCTTCAAGTCTCATTTTATTTATGTAGCTGAGGAACCTGTTGCTATTTGTTTTAATTTCCATTGCCAGGCCTAGCGCAGCTTGATTTTTGGCAATTCTCATTTTATCCCTACCCTTCCTGACCTCTAAGACATTGCTTTTTTGCCAGTTAGTCTTTTTTTCCATTCCTTACAGACTCTCTGTTTAATCCCAACTATCTTTTCTTAAGATGGCTATTCACCAACTTCAGCAAGGAGCCCTTTTCTGCATTCTTTTCCTCCTTTGCTTAGGATCCCTGCTCCAAAACGTTTCTGCATCTCTGAATTACAGAGTCTCTGCATTCAAGTTCTCATGATTCTCTGCCCAGATGACTTCACCCACTAGGTTTTTTCATTTTTCAAAGTTTGCCCTTTCAAAGACAAGTATCCTAGTTCCAGATCTACTTTTGTTTAGGCTTCCATTTAATTTAAAAGGAATCCATTTTATGAGCACTAAGTCCAAGATTCCTTTGTACAACCAGGCCCTCTTAATAACATCAACACTAGTTACCAAAACAAAACCTAAAATAGCACCTCCACTTGCTGGTGCTCTATTTAATGAAAAAATCTGGGCTATCACATCCAGAAATATCTGTTTTACCTTATTAATACAATGTGTATTCCTAGATATTAAGATACATTCCTAAGTCCCCACAGCAATATTATTTTGGAAACATTTATCTTTCCGATAACATTACAGAGAGATTTATCCACACAACCCCTGCCATCCCTCATTTCACAGTTTGCAGTTCTATCTATCTATTCTCACATGGCGATTTCCCAAGGTACTCAGATGAACTGCAATCTTCTAAGGCACTCCATGAATACCTTTAAGTGGCCCTATCATTGGGATGTCTCTCAAAACAACCAGCCCATCAAAGGAACAGCTGTATTAGCTCTGACCACAGGTCTGCATAACCTCATCTTCTACAGTAGACAGAAGTGGGTGGAGATCAAAGACTGTTTCAGGGCATTTTAACATCCACTAACTTCCCCAGACTCTCCTTGAGCACTTGGACATTTTGAGCATTTACAGCATCTTCTGCAAAGTAGTCGCACAACTCAGATACTGATGCTATGAAAGGGTACATACTTTTATTTGGGCAGCCTCTGACCTCTCAGACATGGTCCTCAAAAGAGACCCATAAAATACCTTCAAAAGGCAAGCTTGGAAACAAGAATTTATGGCTCTGCTAGATACTAGAAACTCTGGTTTAAACAGGGATATTGACTTTATTGCCTGCTATAGTTCCATCCTGCCTCCTCCCAGATAATGTCATGGTGAATTCTCTCCCTCTCTTTTCCCCACAACAGGTAATTTCCTTAACTTTCTCTTTTTAGTTTCACCTCCCCCACAAGGCTTGCCTTGCTCACCTTTAGATACTACAGCTAGCACAACACCACTACAAGTACACGAAGACTACATCCTAGTGCTTCTCCTATCACTAACTCTGGGGCCCTTGACTTCTGGTCACAGCCACCCAGACCCTCCTCCTTTCTGAGGATACTATCAAAGAAAACAAAACACAGCACCACACAAAAAGACCACCACAAAAACCCTTCGCTGAAAAATATTTAAGTCTTTGCTACTGGTGTCCTCATCTTTGGTCTGTTTGAGATGGAGTCAGTAGTGTTGGCTCGACATGAGGGACTGTGAATGGACTTGTCATAGAAGTCACAGGCTCTGGCATGTTTTTTCATCAAAACCAATGTTAGCCAAAAAAAAGGGGAAATGCAAATGAAAGAGGATGAAAAGACAAAAATCGGGTAGACTAAGAAAGTCCCAGTGCCCATTCTGTTACTGACTGTGAGGCCAAAGAACTTTGCTTTCAGTACTGTCTTTGTTCCTGATCCCACTCCAACTTTTGTGCACTGTGTTTCACAGTAAAGTCCTTGAAAGAAGCTAATGTGGCCCTGGCCATAATCTGCTGAAGGTAATTTATGCTGGTACAATATAGCTGACTTCAGGGAACTAAGAAAGTCCCAGTGCCCATTCTGTTACTGACTGTGAGGCCAAAGAACTTTGCTTTCAGTACTGTCTTTGTTCCTGATCCCACTCCAACTTTTGTGCACTGTGTTTCACAGTAAAGTCCTTGAAAGAAGCTAATGTGGCCCTGGCCATAATCTGCTGAAGGTAATTTATGCTGGTACAATATAGCTGACTTCAGGGAAGTCAATCCTGACAGCAGGAAGGTCCCATAAACAATCTCAGGGCCAAATTCGTGAACCAAGATTCAAGAGAATTGGATTCAAGCCAATCCTCCTACCCTACTTCTCCATCCTTACAAGACCTTGAGGAAGTAATTTTAGCACCTATCCAGCAGTACACACATATAAAAAAGGGATCATAAAAACCCCATCCTTGACAGAACAACTGTTAGCATCAAGCCAGCAGATAGAAGAAAGTCCTTGTAACTATGGCAAGGACAGACATAGCCACACTGAAGATTTAGGTGAAGGTCCCTTGCTCTGACACTGACTGTGCTTTTATTGCCACATAAATAAGTCCACTTTATTTTGGCATGCTATTGTAACTGCACATACAGGTTAAAGTAAAAAGGGTTAGGGGGAGTCCAATTTCTTTCTCTCTTCAGCCCTGAAAAGACTGGATGTGTCCAGAGAAATCCAAGAAAAGGATCGTGGTAATTACCTCATCTACCTCATTCCAAAAATTACCTTTTCACAAAAAATCTGCACTGCAGCTACCCAAACTGAGACAACCCCAGGCATTACCCCTGAGCTGTGCATCTAATTTGTTTTTTTTTTCCCCTCAGGCTATGCAGATTAAGCAAAACTGACCCCATGCAGAAACCCAGAATAGACAACTGCCTCTAGATGCTTACCCTCACATGGCTCCACCCCAAACCACCTAGCAGGGTAGCAGATACACAGATGTTTCCCCACAGCACCAAACACAATCCACCTCACCATCACCTTCTTACCTGCTGAAAAACTCCTATTCTTGCTTGGCACCAGGCGCTGTGATTACAAAGCGTGGCAGAGGTTGGACACTCCTCAAACTTGGGACTTTCAATAAAGATTTGGGTGCGTCTTTTTTTTTCTCTCATCCAACAAGAATCAGCAGTTTTGTCATCAGAAGTGATTTGCATTTTCTCAACCCAGTCATTTTTCATATCAAAGAGGTGTACGTGCCAAAACACATGTGAGCCTAGGCACGTAAGAGGCAACAGTAGTCTCCAACTCGCCCTTGAGAAAAGTCAGGCAGTAATGTGTGACTTACTCATGGAGAGAAAGTTGCTCCCAGCCAGTTAACAGCTTCAGATGGACCAAGGTTTGGTCCTGAAGTAACTCTAAGGCCTTGGGAGCAAAGGTCAGACTCTGTCTCCTAGAAGTGATAAATCTAACTCTACACCTGAGCCACTTCATCAAATGCTATTGTTATCACTTAATATAAAAGTTTTGACCTGACGTCCCTCGAGGACTACAGAGTGCCAGCACACAATTTGCTGAACAAACCCATTTAGAGATAATTGTGCCTCCTAAAGACTTTTTCATTAAAGAACTGCAGTCAGGCTTTAAGGGGAGAGGTCAGCACCCTGATCTCATTGCTTCATGACTGGATTAGCTAATATGAATCCTAAGGTTCAGGTCCTGAAGCTGAGCTCCCTCAAATCCACCTGACTCCTGCTGACCCTCCTGGGCCCTAGCTGACTCAAATGCTGCAGTAACCAGCCACATGATGAAGTCATCCTCCAGCCCTAAATCTCCACTATCTTTGAATGCATCAAAGTTTGTAAGTTCTCTGAAATCAACACTGCACCATTGCAGTGCTTACATACAGTAGACAGGCAAGCTGGAGCAACTGAAGGTCATCTGCTCAAGATCATACAGGCATTGGTGGCAGAGCTGGGAATACAGTCCCAGGCTCCAGACCTTGGTTTTTCCACAATGAATAACATAATTCCAGTTAGGCAACTTGACTTGCATAAATCCAAACTGTCTGCTCCTCCCACCATAAAGAATGCTCTTGCCTGCTCTCCATTGTATGGTCTGGACAGCCATGGGTTTGGAAGGAGGACAAAGCAAAGACAAAGGGACAATACAGCAGTATAATACAGCAGCCTGGTCTCTCACATTGCCCTATCTCTTCAGCTGGTTATAATCTCTTCCACAAAATGAAATAACAAGCAAATGACTAATGACTGGAAGATGAGCACGCCCTGCTGAGGCAACACAGCAGGGCAAAGGACCCTTGCCAAGGGCAGTGAGAATCTTATTTCATTGCTTGCATGAATACAGCAACTATTTACCTATCTCAGCAGATCCCATCATGCCTTCAGAAGGCTGCCGCAATGAAAAGAAAAAACCCAGTCCTTATCTTCCACCAACTAATACCTCCAGATCACCTCAGTTGCTGTGAACCCATGTTGTCCTAATGAGCTAGGTCAGCTCCATGCTTTTCCACCACAGCTGTTCACAAGCACCTATTAGAGATCTCTCAAGCACCCAAAGAAAGCAGCATGAGCAGGATCAGCCAGGAAATCCCCAGATGGCCTAAGGGGAGGGAAAAAAAGGCTGCATGATGCAACCTTACAACTGAAGCAAACCTGCCCTAACCAGTTCCCATCCAGAGTAATTTCTTCCCAGAGCAAATTAATTTCTTCCTGAGACAGCTGTTTGTTCATGTGCAGATGTCCAGAGGCAGCTACCTCCATGCCTTGTCTCCACCACTTATGCCGCATCAATTATATTTAATGTTATTTCACTCCTTGCTTTGAGCAGCAACAGATCTTGTTTCGGGGAAGGACACTCTTCCCTCTCCTCTTTGTTTCCACATCTCAGACCAAGCCTTCACCACTTCTTCTCTGAGAGCAACATTAGCTTGTGACCCTGTCCTTCCTTCTGCTCTTATGACAAAAAAGCAGTAGTTCAAACCCATTCCATAATCAGGATTCCCACCTGGATGAACTTCTGGGACTACAGCAGTTTCTGTGGCAGCTTAGCCTGAACTCGAGGGTTATGTTATGTTGTGTGATCAAGAAACACTTGCAGAAAGAGAATTGGGCTCAGGGAGCTGAGGAAGGAATCAGGAAAGTCTGATAGACCTCAAGCTGCCACCAGCAGAGGTGGAAGCAACAGCAGCTCTCAGGAGGATGCAAAGAATAGGAAAGAAAATGCCTGGCAAGCCAGAAAAGAATAATTGCCTCAAAATGGCCAGATTTCTACCAAAATATCCCTGGATTGGCGAAGGATGAGGCCACTTTTGGCATCTCCTCTGCCCAAAATGACGATGAGCCGGTGGATCCTCCAGGGAGCAGAACCAAGGAGGTCATCTGTCCAGGGGACTGGCACTGGAGAATGCTTTCCATTCAGTTCTCCAACACCAAATTCATAGTATTTTAAGCAAAAAAATTAAAAGCATCTCTGCCAATTTTCATTAAATGAGTAACAAATAGTTTAAATGGCTCCAAAGATTATTATGCCAGGCATGAAATGACTGAAGTGTGGGAAATGTCACCACTTATGCCTAAAAACATGCTGAAATAATCACCCATAAGACCTGACTCCCATAGTCAGTCAGAGAGAGAGTGACAAGAGGCTATACTTACCAGCAAATCTTTCCTTCCTAAGCTTTACCTATCCCCAGAGTCCATCCTAGCATGGAAGTACCCAGAGTAAAGGTGGGGCTGGAAAACCTACTGGTACCAGACAGTAGCTGTGTGCCACTGCATCAGTACAAGGCCGAGAAAGAAAAAGGACTTGGCACATCCAAGTGGGGCAAGACAAGCCAGTAAGTCTCCAGTGAATGCCTTCCCTCTAAGAGATCTAACATACACAGGAAATGTGAAACACAGGGTTCCCCTTCCAGTCCTCTGCTTTAACGCCTCGTACTAACTGCAGTGTGTGTCACCTTCACGAGGGGAGCGGAGATGATGCTCACCCAGAATAAGCTCCAGAGACAATACAGACATCTCCACAACGGAGTCTCAGCAAGTCATCTCCCAGAGCCTGAAACACTGACTAATTAGAAACATCTTTTAATCCCCAACTGGGGAGGTGCCTGAAAAAAGACAAAACATAATAAGGATGATGATGATATTTGTAACTGCTGTTACTTGTTATCTTCTCAAAATGTTGACAGCAGCTCTTAGCAAGCACACACCAGTGAATAGCTTACATGCACTAATTCTCTCTTGAAAAGCATGTGTTTAACCCTCATCAGAGAAAGCACTTCGCTATCCCACATGCAACCTCAGGAATTGCCAAAATGATTTAAAGCCCTAGCAAACAAGAGCTCTTAGAGGTGATAATCAACCCCTTCTTGCCCACACGTGATTCTCAAGGTCTGTTTCGCATGCTCTACAGTTTCCAGCTGGGACCCATCAGCAAGCTATCAATTGCCCCTTACATAGAGATGAACAGGTAATTAGTAAAATGACCTAATTAATATTAATACACTTGAGTGATGGAACTAACAAAGCTTGATTTTAAGGGGTTTTTTAATGTATCTCTTTCCTGAGACTGTGCTTGTGAGTTCATTGTTGGTTCTCTGATGTCTAATACTGGCTGAGCTCCCACTTCCACCCCTCAGGAGACATGAACAAGGTACAGTCCTAGCACCCAGCAACTATTTCCATAAAAGCTGTAGGAAACCAGTATCTTAGAGCTCAATCCCTCCACTGTATTTTCTGGTTCAAAAGTTTTCAGGGTAGCCATAGAGACAAAGATAATCCACACGTGCCCACACACAGGCTCATCTGGAAGAAAGCCAGGCTCAAAATGGGACAGCCAGTGCGTTGCTTTAAAACAAAAAAGAGAAGTCTTTACTGAGTGCAAGAGCTAAACAAGCCCCATGTTTGCACTTTATTGCCCAGATGCCCTCCCGACAAAGTTAATATGGCACGGCACACCATAGAGGTGTTAAAGGGGAAAGATCTGCACTTTGACTGTAATCAGATGCTCTGGATGCATGAAGCACACATTCATATGACTGGGATAAAAAACAGAATAAGATTTGGAAATTTTAAGGGGTGGGGGAGAGACAAAGAATGGGCATGGTGAACTCAGCCTCGTAAAACACGTGCACACACTCGCCTGCACTAAGCAGGGATGCTGAGAGCTTTGCCATCAGGTCCTGGAGCAGCACAGGGGATCCTGCCTGCCCTCCCCATCCCTGGGGCTCAGGCGGTGGCACAAACAAGCAGGGACAGACATGTTACGGAGCAGCCTGCAGGGAAGCAGAAAGCCAGTTGCTCACCTTGCAAAGCCTGCAGGCAAGGCTTGCTCACCACCTGCCCCCAGCTGCTGCAGCAAGGGGACGTGGCCCCTGCATGCACAAAGCCAATGGGGCAGCACCCTAGAGAAGGGGCAGAAATAGGCAGCCTCACACAGAGGAATGGGATGTTTTACTCTGAACGCCATCCAGGCATGGAGGTATTCCCATGTCTCCATGACTCCAGCACATCATACATGAAGGAAACCCAGGAAGAGGACTGGATCAAGCAGGAGGAATTTTGAATTCACTTAAAGCAACTTTAGGACCCAAACGAAATACAGCAGGTCCGGGGGTACCCTGCCAGCTGGCTGGGCTGGCCTCACTGTGACCGAGGAATTCAGGGGCACCTTCTGCAGGGAAGAGCCCTCCCAACTCTAGTGTCTGCCAGGAGCAGCATGTGTCCCTGTGCCACATCAGCCAGGAGGCCATTGAACTAGTCAGCAATTCAAATATTCTCACAAGTTTCTGCTCTGCACACTTCCGGATAGTTTTCAAGGAACATGCTCAATGCAGATGAAAAAAACCCACCACACACATCACATCCCCAGCCTGAACCCTCTGAAAGTAAGAGAGGGAGAGGAAAGAAAAAAGCTGTGTCAGGATGGAGGACACAGCACAAAGGGTGCAAGCACAGGCACGTCAACAGCCCCTGGGAAACAGGGGAGTTGAAATATAGCCCAGACCTGCTGCTTAGCAGCTGGGATTTTAACACTTGTTGCAGCAAGATAAATTAGTAACAGAAATCAGCACAAGGAAAGATGGCAGTGTCAGGTTCAAGGCCTGTGCTGCACCAAGGGAGAGTAGCAGAAGTGGTCTTTAGGGAATGGTTGGTTGGCTTTGCTCTGCTTTGTTTTATATTTTTGTAAACAGTTCTTCAAACTCCTGACCACAGTCCCAGGAGATGCACACCCTCCCTTAAATCTTCCTATTCCACCACCTTGGTGCATCTCCAAGGCATGAACACCCTGGAAACAAGAACAGCAAGTGATTTTTTTAATATTTTCTCTGCTGGAGCTTTTAAGGAGTTGAAAGAAAATGCTTTTGTTAATTGCAACAGCTAGCTTTATCAGCTGTAATCCCATCCACTGATCCTAACAAAGTATTGAATGGGAGAAGTAAAATGAGAACCCACATCCCACAAACATTTGCATCCCCAAATGTGCTGGTGCTGCCCAGGCATCACCCACCATATGGCTCCTTCGGTGCAAGACCACCCCACTGACCTGCTTTCCCCCAGAGAGTACTGAGGGGAGCACTACATGAAAGTGAAGGTGATCAGGAGCCACACTCAACATTTTTTCAGGACAGTCCCATACCCATATTCCTGTTGCAGATATTCTGCAAACACTGGGCTCTGCCGCAAGAGCAAGGGGACAAGAGGAACCTTCTCTACCATCCCATCTAGATGTATGTGCATGGATCCCCATGACCCAGGAGTGGCAGCGGTGCAAGATCTCTCCCTGCCCTTCCAGCTGAAGATGGGAACAACAGAGCAGCTGTGGTGGGCACCTGGCATGCAGCCAAGGTCAATCCACCACAGATGTGTAGCACACATAGGCTCCTATTTGAGATTTAACAGCTGCCAGCAGCAGCTCAGGTCCCTACTGCAGATGGCAGAGCTCCCTGCATCAGGATGAGCAGTGAACACCTCTGTCCTACATCTGAAATAGAGAAAAACAAAAAAATGAGCTCAGCCACCACACATCTAAGCATATAATCCTGAAGTGAAGACGTCTTAGCTTTTCCCAATACCTTTGCACTGGGACCACATTCAGGTTAGGGCTGCAGAGGATCACACAGTCCTCTGCTTCCAAGATTTCTTCCTGCAAGGAATGTGAATTGCTTGGCTTTCTCACATGGATGCAGGGAGGAAAGTCGAGACACCAGGCAACCACAGGCTCTCAGAAAAGAATTCTTGATGGAAAATGATGGCTTTTCTTCCCAGCAGGAGTAACCTTAAACTCGAAGAGACTCTGGACCCTCATTCTGCACTGCAGCCACTCACTCTAAGTAGAGATCTCAGAGCACGAAGGGCTGCTGGATCAGGACTGCACCTACACATTAGGACTCCTGCTAAAGCATGTTAGTCGATGAAGATACCCAGCAGGAGCCTAGTTGGGCTGGTGGACAAAAGGGAGGAGGCAAAGGAAAACTGTGACAAATTGAAAATTCAACGTGGATTGCATAACTGCATGAATAATTCCTTTCAAGCCAAAAGGAATTCCTACAAAAGAGTTAGCTTGCTGCAGTCCCTCAGCTCCCTTGAATGAAAGAACTCCCAAACGCCTAGGTGGGTTTGGGGATTTTTGGGGAGTTGTTTGTTTGTTTTGGTGGGTTTTTCTTTTGTTTTGTTTTTCATAAAAATAAATCAAAACACCAAAACCATTTACAACTCAGTTGCAAGATGCAACTGATCTTCCATCAGCGGAGTAGAGCTGGTGGAACCAACTAAATAGCCAGGAGTTCCCCACTCTGGTAGCACAAGAATTTGCTCAAAATTGCAAAGATGCCTATTCCTTTTTGCTAAAGACAATCTTTCATTAACAAAAAAAAAAAAAAAAGTATTCATTGGGGGGGTTGGGGAAGATATGACAAATATTTTCTCTAAACTACTGAGATTTATTAAAGCAGCAGAAAAGAGGGATTGGGGAAATGAAAAAGGAAAGGTTAGAAAAACAGGGAAAGAAAAAGTCCCAATACTAAGACCTACTCAGTTACTTGAGTAGAATCAATTCTATGATTCTACTCAAGTAACCAAGTGGCATGCCCAGAAGCTGAGGGAACCCCATCTCTCAAGCTATAGGATGCAAACCTGGAACCACCCAGCATAAGGAAGGGCCCCTTTCCCTGCATATCCCAGCTGCCACGGCAGGATTAGGCTTTTTCCATATGCAAAATCTAACTCTGCAATAATCTCTTCCAGCCCTTCTTGTAACAAGCAATAAGACAAGAGGAAATGCCCATAAATTGCAGCAGGGGAGGTTTAGATTGGATATTAGGAAAAAAATTTTCACTTAAAGGGTTATCCAAGCATTGGAACAAGCTGCCCAGGGAAGTGGTTGAGTCACCATCCCCAGAGGTATTAAAATGACATGCAGATGTGGCACTTATGGACGTGGTCTAGTAGTAAACTTGGCAGTGCTGGGTTTACAGTTGAACTCAGTGACCTCAAGGGTCTTTTCCAAGTTAAATGATTCCATGATTTTGGTGCAGAAAGCACATTGTTTCCCAAAGAGAGAGCCAGCCATCTCAGGAACAGTGTTACCAATGAGTGCATCTTGGCTGCACAGATGCCCTGATGTCTAACATACTAGTTGAAACCATGCTACAGCCTTCCTCTCCAAGTGGACACTAACACAGCCTTTCCTCCTCTATCTGGCCAGTGATTTTCATCAAACTTTCAAGAAGAAAATCACTGGTCAGACCTCTGCACCACTCCACCTGCAGGGAG
>NW_008659957.1:0-1566 GCF_000695815.1 Acanthisitta chloris
ACCGGTCGCACCGGTCCCGCTGCTCCCGCGGGGAGGGACGCGGCGACGCTCAGCCGGGACGGCACCGGGATAACAGCTCCGGGACGGCACGGCCGGGAGAACACCGGGATAACACCGGGATAACGCCGGGAGAACATCGGGATAGAGCCGGGATAACACCGGGACGGCACCGGGATAACAGCGCCGGGACGGCACGGCCGGGAGAACACCGGGATAACACCGGGATAACATCGGGATAACACCGGGATAACACCGGGATAGTACCGGTTTAACACGGGAACGGCACCAGGATAACAGCGCCGGGACGGGACGGCACGGCCGGGAGAACACCGGGATAACACCGGGATAACATCGGGATAACACCGGGATAACACCGGGATAACGCCGGGATAGCGCCGGGATAACAGCGCCGGGACGGCACAGCCGGGATAACATCGGAATAACATCGGGATAACATCGGGATAACACCGGGATAACAGCACTGGGACGGCACCACCAGCATCGGGATAACACCAGGATAGCACTGGGATTGCACTGGGATAGTACAGCCAAGACAGCACCGGGATAACACACCTGGCACTGGGATAACACACCTGGCACCGGGATAACATCGGGATAGCACCGGGATAACACACCTGGCACTGGGATAACACACCTGGCACCGGGATAACATCGGGATAGCACCGGGATAACACACCTGGCACTGGGATAACACACCTGGCACCGGGATAACATCGGGATAGCACCGGGATAACACACCTGGCACTGGGATAACACACCTGGCACCGGGATAACATCGGGATAGCACCGGGATAACACACCTGGCACTGGGATAACACACCTGGCACCGGGATAACATCGGGATAGCACCGGGATAACACACCTGGCACTGGGATAACACACCTGGCACCGGGATAACATCGGGATAGCACCGGGATAACACACCTGGCACTGGGATAACACACCTGGCACCGGGATAACATCGGGATAGCACCGGGATAACACACCTGGCACTGGGATAACACACCTGGCAGAGCACAACCAGCACTGACCAAGGATCTGGGACTGGCTGAGGATATTGGCCAAATACTCAGGATTTGGGATCCAAACTGATCAGGGATTTGGGATCCAGCATTAAAACCGACCAAGGATTTGGGATCCAGCACTAAAACTGACCAAAGATTTGGGATCCATCATTAAAACTGACCAAGGATTTGGGATCCAGCACCAAAACTGACCAAAGATTTGGGATCCAGCATTAAAACTGACCAAGGATTTGGGATCCAGCATCAAAACTGACTGAGGATTTGGGATCTACTGGACCTGATCCAGAGCATCCTCCTCTCCCTGGGATTGGGGAATCTGGTGCCAGGATCCGAGGGGGATCCAGAGGGGACCCAGAGCGGATCCGGAGGGGATCAGGGAGGGATCCCTCGGGATCGAGCCATGCCCCGAGCATTCCTGGTGAAGAAACCTGTGGTGGCAACAGCCAAACGCAACTGGAGTGAACTCCCTGATGAGCAGAGAGCTGAGATCTACGTCCCCAGTACGGGGGGGATGGGGGGG
>NW_008659958.1:0-421 GCF_000695815.1 Acanthisitta chloris
GAATAATGCTTATAATAAAACTCATACTGTTTCCACCTTTAACATGTAGAAATTGCTACTCAACTGGCCAAATCAAGAGAGAGGTGGTTGCAGCCTAAAAGAAGAGATAGATATATAACCTTCAAAGATAGTCTTCATGGCTTTCAAAAATATTGCAGCTACATATTTTATCAGGAGAATTCTGTAGTGGAAATATATTTTCCTTAGAAAATATATGCTAATAAAAATCTAAATTTTTCTTCATTAAACAAGTTTAGTATTCCTGAACCTCAGAGTAAGGGTAAACATGTCAGATTACTGGTTTCATTATATTCATGCTAATTGCACACAACTGTCTTTATAAACAAGATGGAACAACTTTGAAATACTTGAGGAAACACTAGTGTGTCCCTTTCCCTCTCCATCACTAGTCACACACAAA
>NW_008659959.1:0-7743 GCF_000695815.1 Acanthisitta chloris
GCGGGAGCGTGTTTGGGCGGGACGCAGGTGAGGCTGGCTGGGCAGGGTCCCGCATCTTGCGAGGGGGTGCCGAGAAGGGTTTGGAGTGGGGGGCCTCAGTGTCCGCTGCCACCCACGGACGCTCAGCGGGACGCGGGACCACCGCTGTGCACAGCCACAGCAGCCAAGCACAGACTTTTGTAAGGGTAACTGATGGAATCCGGAATAACAAACATTTTGGGTTTGGGGTCCCTTCAGCAGATCGTCATAGCACGGCACAGTGAGAGAGACTGTTGACAGGAATCCTGATAGAGCTTCACAGTGATGTCTCTGAGATGTGGAACAGCTGGCAAAGAGCAAGAGGCTGGGCAAAGTTTGTCCAGATCATAGTTCAAAGATAGAACTCGATCACAGATCAAAGTGTGGCCAGATCATAGTTCACAAGTGCACTGTGAAGGTGTTTCTTGCCATCAGAAATTATTTCTTTATTCTGAAAGACAGGATATGTAATACAGTGACTTTTTAAAAAATTATTATTATTATTATGGTCAAGAATGTGAGGCTTTTTAACTACTTAAAACACAGAGAGGGTTCTGAGGGAGGTGGCTGTATCTTGTCCAACATCTGACACAAGACAGAACCACACCTAGGCCACTGTCTAACCTGTGATGACCACCCCCACCAGTCTTCCAGCTTCACTATCTCAACTTTTAGGTAAAGTTTCCTGATATATGAGTCACTGTCAATGTGTCCTTCCGTTTTGATATCAAGTCACTGAGAGCTATCCTGAGCATGACTATCCAGCCTCTGTTCTGCTTGTGCTGGATTAGTTTAATCTACACCACTTTCTCTGTCTTACGAAAACATCATGCAAGACGGCACCAGAAGCCTAACTGCAGTCCTTATCTCACATCTAATACTCCTATCCTCAAGACCAATTACTGTTAGAGAAAGGGATTAGATCAGCTCACAGCAATGTCCTTGAAGTCCTCCTTACAGCCACACATTTGCTGTCAGACTGTTTCTCCCACAGCCAGCTTTTCTCCCCACAGGAGGACAGTTCCTCCTTCGCTATTGCTGCTTCTGCAGACAATTTTGGCTCTTAATCTTCTCCATTCTGGCTGGTCACCAGGGGTCCATGGACCTCCTCACAGCCACAGGAAAGTTGAGGAGCACACCTTATCTCCCCTGTCTGCTTGCCAGCAGTCTCCACCTGCAGGTGTCTCCAGGACCAGATGTCCACTCCCAGACTTCTCTGGAGAAACTTTGGCCATATTTCCTGTCATTCAGGGTGAAGTAAGGATCCAATTTTTCAAAAGGCAAGGTTTTTAGTATTAACAGTACTGTCGACTGACACCTTTTAAGAGTGAAGTAGAAAGTGGCTCGACCCAGTCCTTAGAAGTAAGTTTCCAGACTATCCAGGCAATAAACATTGGAGTCCACAAATGGAGCAGCAGTGACTGATGCTATGAGCCCTGTGCTCTGTCAGCCTAGTAGAAAAGGTGACAAGAATCTTGACAAGAAACTTATACCTGGTATTTGTTCCTTTCTGTTACAGGCTTAAATTGCTAGTCCTACATTCAGACAGCTCACTGGGAAACTGCAATGTGTAAACTGTTTCCTAACTGGCTTTAGGTGCTGCTCCTTGGAAAGGGTGACTGTGACATCTGCTTCTTCACAGAGCTTTGATCAGCAGGTGATTGATGTCTCGCTACTGCTAGCACTGCCATCACCTCAGCTACCCCAGCAGCTCCGGGGCTGGTGAACAGATCAGCAGCATGATGAACACAAAGAAGTCAGTAAGAGCTGGCATGGGCCCCGATGTGCAGGGCAAGCCCAGGACCCCTCTCAGGCCCATCAGTGCCCTCCCCCCTCCTCAGCTCGGGGCTACCTCCTGCCCCAAGCCTGGCACAGCGGCGCTGCCCACATGTTTGGCAGCAATTCCAGCAACCCAGTGAGCTCCCAGCACTCTTGTCAGCCCAGTTACAGATGGCAGAGGAACTAGGGTGCCATGGCTGTTTGCCTCTGCTTCTCAGCAGAGAGCTGGGCTCTGGCAGAGGAGAGACAGGGCAGGCGGGTGCCGGGGGGGTCTGAGCAATGCCCTATCCCTGCATCCATGAAAGGAGCAGTCCTCTGGTGCTGCAGGCAGCAGGGCCCCGCACCCAGCTGTGGTAGCAGCAGACAGTGAGTCAGCTTCCTGCTGGGCTTTCCACACCGAGGGAAGGTCGGCGGAGGACTGGCAGGAACACGCCAAGGCAGGAATTCCTCCTGGACACCGGATAATATCTTAATTTCCTCTTCTGCCACGGGTCTGGCACACGGCTGGGAGGCAGGCAGGCCTGCATGCCCCCGCCGCGGGTGGTGAGCATCTGCCAGACTTGCTCTCCCACTGCCTGCAAGGGAATGAGCTGTGACACCTCAGCTGCAGGTGCCACCTCCCTAGTGGCTCATCAGAGCTGTGCTCATAGGGTGGGGGACTGATTTTCTCCACCGTCATCCCTGGAATGATCTCATTCAGGACAGTCAGCAGTAGAGACAGGATACCTTGGGCCCAGCCAAGGGCACAGGGTGGCATGGATGCAGGTAGAGGGCAGGGATGCAGGAGGAGGACACTCGTGCCCTGCCATGTATCGCCACCATCTCAGCCCTTGTTGCCAGGCCCTGCTGCTTTGCTTGGGCCTCTGCCCCTTGCCCAAAGCACAGGACAGACAGGAGAGAGTTATCCAAAGGGGAAGAACTAATGGAAAGCAGCAGACAAAAATCAATCATGCCCTCCATGGCCAGACGCTGGCACACCATCAGATGCTGAGGCATTCTCCTGACACGGACTGCACACATGCAAGGGGAAAGGATCACATTGTATGGTGCACACTGACCCCACAGCTCCAGCCCTCTCCCTCTTCCAATTTCATAATTCCTTGAAATCTGCTTACATTAAACAGTTGAAAATGGCAGTTTTCCTTCTCCCATTCTCACCCAATGGATATCCCAGCCATAGCTCAGACTTGGGAAGGGTCTAGCCAGGTCAGATCAGTCTTCAGCTGCTTGAACTCAGTGCAAAGCTGTGGACCTCTCTCCTCCAGGTCCATCCCCTGCAAGGTGACAATGGTGATGATCAAAGCTGTGCCGAAGCTCTCTCTGCCTGGGGCTGCTCTGAGGCTCTGCGACAGGAATTAGCCCAGGCTCCTTGGGGACAGGATCATGTTTGTACCAGATGTGTCCCTGCTCCAGAGGAATGTGATTAAAGATGTCTGAAGAAGCTTTCACAGGGTCACACCAAGCACTGCAGCACCTGCTCCCCCAGAGCACAGGAGTGTGAGGAGGAGCCCTCTTTGCAAGAGGGTACAACATGGAGGGGGGTGTATATCTGTCCTGGGTACCCTGCTGGCTCCTGTCACACTTCAGCCACCATCAGCAGTGAGCCTGCCTCGCTGCAGTACAGAGTGCTTCATCCGCACACTACACAGCCATGGGTGGCTACACCCCAGCTTAGTCTGATCACAGTGGGAAAAGCTTCTTATCCTGTCCAGGCATAGGAATGCTCCCCAGGGCTGCCATTTCTCTGTAGGTCAGGAAAACAGGATGTCGTCTTCATTTTCAGCCTGAGCACAAGAGCAGAGAGCTGGATCAGATGGGCCCTAAGGGTGGGTGCTGGGAACATGGCCCCACTATGACCATGTGCCACCCTTTGGCCTCTGAGGCACTCTCCCAGGCTGTGTCACTGAGGCCAGCACTAGCTGGGACCTTCTACCAGCCCTATCTGCCCTTGGCTGTGCTGACAGACCAAACCCATAATCAGGTATCTTCAGCTTTCTCTGCAGATAGTGGTCCTGGTCTTGTTCCCTCAGCCCAACCCTTCCTTCCCTTCCCTGCCACATCCCAGGTCACACATCCAGCTCCTGGCAGTGATGAGCTGAGATTCCCTGCTACTGCTGATTTGCTTTGGGCCAAAACGTGTCTGTGTGTGGCTTTTACACCTTGGTCATGAGAAATACAGTCTTGGTGGTGAGACTGCTGAATGAGGGAACCGAGCTGCACAAGGCTATAATTACAGTAGGAGCATGTGGGGATGAGGTCAGTCAAGTGCATCCACATCATTTCCTCTCCTATTAAGCCTGCCCTGCTTTTGTTTGACCCAGACCAAGCCTTGCTATTAATGGTGCGATGCTGTGGAGGTCACAGATGACTCTGCTACAAGCAGCCTTGTGGATTCTGCTCGACTGAATGTATAAAGCAGGGCTTTGCTCACAGATACCATTACTATGGGATTCATGCTGTAGAAAGTATGTCAGGCAGCTGTGATGCAGGCATTTCCTAGACTGGGCTGTTTTAGCAGACATGGGGAGCTCTCTGTCTCCAACTGCAACCAGCAACCCAGGCAAGCAAGCAAGGTTAAATTGTGCCATATCACTACCTCTGGCTGTGGCCAAGGTCTGCTGATAGGTGCTGGGAGTCAGAGCCATGTACATTTCCTGATACTGTCTGCACAGCTTCAGCCTGCAAAATCATTTCTGTGCTGAAGGAGAGAGCTCTTCTCACTGTGCACCTGCAGCCAAACCGATGACATTCCATGCCCAGTTTTGGTGTACTTGTTCCCAGGAGGCAACCTGAAATATGCTGGGCTGCTGGGCTACTTGGCTAGTAAACCCAAGAAGCAGGCAATGCTGTGCTAACACCTCCTGTCTGCCACAGTGCCTGGTTTGGAGATCTACTTCAGGGCCAAAAAGTGAGTGCAGCCCCAGTTCAGAGCACCAGTAGCTGGCCCAGCATCTGGCCATCTGTCTTTGCTGAGGATGAGAGCACAGCAGGAGTCAGCTGCTCCCCAGCCTCTCCCAGCCCCAGTGATGTTGCAGTATTCTGTGTGTTGTGGAGGGGCATCCTCCAGGGACACTGGGCTGATGGATGAAGGCAATCATCCAGCTGGGCTCCTGAAGCAGAGATCACAAGGTCCCCCTTCTCTGTAGAAACCACAAGAGGATTACCCTCCCATCCTTCTCAGTGACAAGATCACATCTGGCAGCCCAGGAGGTCGCAAAGTGGCAGGAGAGATGGGGGATGCTGTGCAGCACTGGTGCTCAGCACTTCTCCTTGCTCCAGCTCCTGCATGGCCCACTCTCAACAAGGTAGAACACCTATGGGTGGCAGCCCATGTCTGTGCTGCTCCCTGCAGGGAAGCTTTGGCAGTCACATTTCAGAGCTCAGGCTGAGCCTCCTCTGTACCCACCTCACTGCAGCATTGCTCCTCTCTGCATAGGAGCTCATGTGAACCTTTTCTGCAGAGACAGACACAGAGCAGGTGTAACCCAGCCAAAAGTGTACATCTGGACAGGGGAACCTTGCATAGGTACGGGAGAATTGTCCCAGTACTCACAGAATGGTCCCTGGCTCCCTTCCCATGGGTTCCTGGCACCAGGCAGGAGGCCTGGGCACAGTCCTGGCCAGCTTTCTGAGCAGGAAGGACTTGGGCACTGAGCAGGCTGAGGCACTATGAGCAAGGTTCAAGCTCCCATGGGCAGCCAGGTGGAGGTGGAAGGGGAACAGTTGGGTCAAACCCCTGTTCCAGGGATGCTATCCCTATCAGAGGTTTCTTACAGTGAGGAGCAGAAGGGGAAATGGGAGCAGATTGTTCTGATTTCCCCTTCTCACTCCCTTGAGAAAATTACTTCTCCTAAGAGTCCCTTTGAGGAGCAGTCTCAACACAAGCATCTCAGAGAGTTGAACGGTTGGAGACTTGCAGGGATGATGCCCTGGGAGGGATGGAGCAGAGGCACAGGGCAGCAGTCAGGAAGCAAACCTCCCAGAGAAAAGGAGTGAAGGCCAGACAAATATGGGTCATGCACAGGACTACTCACTTGTATCGAAGAAATGCTATCCAAGTCTGTGTCCAGGATTCAGGTATCCCTGCAAGAAAAGTGTCCATAGCAAAGACCTGTGCAAGGGAGAGGGGCTGGAGAGACCTGCATCTCTGCCCTGTAGTTCCGTGGCAATGCTTGTAGGTCTGGCACTGGCTCTAGGGAAAGCTAGCTCTGGTGTGAGGGACATGTCCAAACCTGCTGTTCCCATGGGGAGAAAGGTTTGTGTCCGTGCCTGAGGAGGGCAGGTTCCTCCCCTGGCAGGCAGCAGGGCCCAGCACAGCCTTTTCTCCTCTCCCCGGTGCCTCTCCTGGGGCTGGTGAGTCCCTTCTTTTGAGTATCATGGAGGGGAGGTGGATAGAGGGCAGAAGGAGACAGAGAGCATGGGGCTGGGGCCTTTACAGTGAAGTGTGGGGTCACCAGTGCTCAGCAGTACTTGCTGGTGGTCCTCAGCATCTGCAACAGCAAGCCGGATGTCAGCAACCCTGAGCTGGAGCTGCTCTTGGGACTTGACATGCAACCATCATCCCCTTCAGCATCAGCTCTGCTCTCCCTAAACTGGTGCAACTCACATTTGAACAAGTCCACTTGTGCTGGGGAAGGCAAATGCAACTGGAGCTGCTCTTGCCCCTGCCAGTACCCAGTGTGAGGAACTGCCATTGTTCCCCATTCCCTCTCCCCCAGGTGCAGGGCTCACAAACCCCTCCTCACAGGCAGGAGGTAAAAAGGTTTTTTTAAGCTTATTTTAGTGAAGTGTCAGTGCGTGAAAAGTAGGCACCAAAGCCCAGGCAAGGACTTTCAGACATACAGGGGAAAGGGGAAACTTTGCCGGTGGCTCTGGTTCAGTTTTGTCATGGAGATGGTCTTAGCCAGCAGTTTCCCTTAACTTCCCAGCCATACGGCCACTTGAATGGGTGCCAGTGGTATCTGAAAACAGAGATGTGCCAGCCCCTCCTGGCTGCAGAGGGTAAAAATAACTGAAGGTAGCTTGAGTGCACTTGTACCTGGGTGGCAGAAACAGAAACTCAAATAGTTTGCCTAAACATACAATTGTTTAAAATAATACAGTTGATAGTTTGGGAACAGACCTCCTATTTTTAGTTCTCTGGACAGGCAAGGGTGGCTGCTTACTTTTGTAAAGATAAACCTCTTCTCATAGAACAAAGAGGTGGGAGAAACTTCTGGTTTGTGCAGTTCTGGTCTGGCATAAGTGAGTCCACTTCCAGGGAGTGTGTGGACACTGACCCCATCCCAGAGCATGCCCCGGGCAGCTGGGGGCCTGTGGACACCCAGGGTATTCTGCCTCAATCCTGCAGGAGCGTTCCCTGAGGCTGCAGGCAGCCTCTCGACTCCTTTCCATGCACCAGCACTTTGCAGTCCAGCCTGTTGCTGATATGGCAGCATTTAGCAGCCTCTCCCTCCTCCTCTGGCCCCACAGAAGTGGGGGTACCCCACAGTGCTCACGCCTTGCAGCTCCTTTACTCCTCCTGCCTCAGCCCATTCCTGTTGCTTTCCTCCACATCCACCCACTGTCTCCTCTCTGGCAGACCAGCCAGGACTAACTTCTCCAAGCTGGCCAGATCTCCCTCCCTTCAAGCAGCACACCAGCCTTTGGTGGAACCATTTGCTGACCAAGCCCACATGCATGACTCAAACCAGAGCCCCTGCAACAATCCTGCCTGCATCGCGTCCTGGTGAGTGCATTTTCCAGCACATCCAGGGCCTAGGACCGTGTGAGTGAGCTGTGATCCCAGCTGCCTTCTCTCTACCACTGTGACTACTCATGGAGGCCCTATACACTGCCCTCGAAGGGGAGATCAGCACCTTCATGAGGCACACGCAGCGGTGCCAGGAGACCTTCGACCTGCATAGCCTGTACCATGTGCTGCTGCTGGCGCTGCCACGGAGCCCC
>NW_008659959.1:7828-8404 GCF_000695815.1 Acanthisitta chloris
TGGACTGGCTGGCCTCCTACCTGCAGCACCTGAGCATGCTGAAGGAGAGGTTTGACACCAGAGTGGTGGTCCCACTCTGTGAGAACTTGTACATGCATGAGGACTCAGCTGCCCACCCAACCCAGTGGTCACCGCTGGCATCCATCCCCCACCTGGCCTCACAGCTCTTTGCCCACCGGCGTAACTGGGGGCTGCTGCTGCAGGGGGGGACCCTCAGCGAGGGGATTTTCAGCCCCCAGAGCCTGTGTGACCTACGTGGCTTTGTCAATGTGGGGCCCTTTGTGAAGGTCTTGCGGCTGATCCCTGATGTCTTTCACCAGAGCTTGGCCACGGCAGATCTTGCCCAGCAGTGGCTCTGTCTCCACCGCAGCAGGCACAGTCTCTCCCTACCACCATCACCATCACTGCCACAGCAGCCACCAGCATGGGCAGGGCTGGCTCCCAGCACTGTACAGCTCCCACCGTGCAGCAGGGCCCCCCAGCAGCTTGGCTCTCCCCGCAGTGTTGAGGTGCTGCAAGCCCAGCTGCAGGAGAGCCGGGAGGAACTGCTGGCCCTGCTGCGGCGCAGGGAGCGGG